>NW_005871795.1:97714-122712 GCF_000147115.1 Myotis lucifugus | reverse complement strand
CCAGCAGTGCTGTGGGCGACATTTCAGACACGATGGCCCTTTTATTTCATTCTGAACATGGTTTTCATGGTAGCAGTTTGCTGTAACTCCTCAAGCCTCTCTTCACCGTTTCAAACGAGATATTTGTTTCCACAGGCCAGCATGAAAATTGGTGAAATTCAGAAAAGGAGATAGCGTGGGTTTGCGGCTGGCTGGTGGCAACGATGTCGGAAATATTTGTCGCTGGCGTTCTAGAAGATAGCCCCTGCAGCCAAAGAAGGCTTGGAAGAGGGCGATCAAATTCTCAGGGTACGTCAGCGCGCTCACGCATGTGGGGTTGAAGCACGTAGAGCTCTAGGAAGAGGCGTCCAACCTGGCAGACCCACCATACGACACAGAGAATAACCTACGCCACAGTCTCTTGAGCCACGTAAACATTCAGACCAAGAATCCATGAGGTCCCGGCTGTGCCGGGCCTGTCACTTCCAGTGCCTGCGTTTGCTCTGGTTGAGGGCTGGGCTGTGTGTTGCTACACAGTGGGCGCTCTGTTCTCGTTTTAATCCTTGGTTCATAGAACCTACAAGACAAAGTAAGTCCTGGATCCATGTAATAGGCACCTTTTTAGTTCAGCTACATGTTCGGCAGCAAGGCTCTGCCGTGAGCCACAACTCGGCAGCGGCCAGCATCGGGTGCTGCTCTCCGTGGGTGTGGGCGTGGCCGCAGTCCCCCCAGCCCCTGGACCTTCAGCACGGGGAGGTGGGGTTTCCTGCAGGCAGACATGGAGCTGCCCTGGCTCTGACCTCACACACAGGAGCCAGGGCAGCCCTGTTGGTGCAGCCTGCTTTTCCCTAGCAGTGTGGCCAGTAACATGGGAACATCTTTACCTGTCTCTTCTCCTTTTAAAATGTCCACACTCCCGCTACATGCGCCATTGTAATCAGCAGATCACATCTCCCCAGTGTGAGTTTCTGCACGGGCTCTACTTCTCACCCTCCAGCTGTCAGTGCCCCTCGGTCCTGGCGTCTCCCTGCCTGTAGGCTCCCACCTCCCTTGTCCTGACTCTGTCTCCGACCCACAGTCCCGTGGGCCATGTTCTTCTCTTCCCCCTCCTGCTCTTCAACCCTCCTCTGTTGCATTTCTCTCCTTCGGCTGTTGAACTTGAGTCCCTTCCCTGCTTCCCTTTCGGTCCGTGCTGTCATGGAGTTGAGTAGCCTGGCTTCCTCCGTAACCACTGCACCTCTGACGTTCCTAAGCCATCCGAGACCTCGTGTTGTCTTCAGCCTGCGAGTCCCTTGACTTCCCTCGCTGTGCTCTGAGCTCTTGCTGTCCTTCTGGAACACCTTCCCGGGGCTCCACACACAGCCGTTCTGTC
The DNA here is from genome assembly GCF_000147115.1 of Myotis lucifugus. Lineage (NCBI taxonomy): Eukaryota > Metazoa > Chordata > Mammalia > Chiroptera > Vespertilionidae > Myotis > Myotis lucifugus. The sequence continues at coordinate 121,361 of NW_005871795.1, read as the reverse complement.
CTCCTCTGATCTCGGGTGCTCTTTTCCTGCCTCCTTTAATGACTCTTCTAAACTTAGGGAATACATCCTTTTAACACTATTTCTTAGTAGTGTATTTCTGTTTCGGATTGTACAAGTAGTGCACACTACTGTCTTTTTGTCACCCAGCGCACAGTCACACTGACATCTGGACGAGGCCCTGCTGGTCCTTAGGACCAGCTGATACAAGTCACTGTTGCCTGGCAGCCGCTGAGCCCTCAGCAGTCCTGCAGACGTTCTCAGCGATGCCTCAGCACATCCGCTGTTTCTTCCCCATCTCATTTCCTTCTGATTGCTTTTGCAGAGTCTAGTAAAGTAGGGCTCTTTGCACATTTACAGAACTTATAACTTAAAATTTTAAAGGCAGAGATTTTCCAGTAATAATAGATATTTGAAATTAGAAGTTGTCTTTGCTCTAAATTGGTTAGATTTTGCACTGAGTAGTCTTTAAAATCAGGATGCATGGTGACTGCTCTTTAAATGAACTTACACCTTCACTCACTTGACTTGGTTTCTGCTTGCTTTAAATTATAGTATATTCTTTCTCCAGAGTAAATGTTTCCATCTTACAGATGTGATCTTTTTAAGTTGGGTAAACTGAGAATATTTGCTTCCTGTGTAGATAAACATTTTGTGACCTTTAAGTACGGCCATGAGTGACTTGTGAACGGCATTTTGACAGGTCAACAACGTCGACTTCACCAACATCATCCGCGAGGAAGCCGTGCTCTTCCTGCTGGACCTGCCGCGGGGGGAGGAGGTGACCATCCTGGCGCAGCAGAAGAAGGACGGTGAGCCGGCGGGACGGGGCGCAGGCTGTGGGAGCTGGGGACTGAGATAGGAGTTTATTTCCATTTCAGTAAGGCGCTCAGAGTCGAGGAGTAAATGAATGTGTTCATCTCACAGCACCGTGATAGGCCCAGCCAGCCTTAGCGTGTTCTAGCTTAAGTAGGATGCCGACCAGCCCAGGGCAAGGCTCGGGAAAATCCCATTGTGTATTAGCTGGCAGAACCACGAGAAGCACACAATTTTGTGCTGACATTGTCTAGGCAGAGCTCTGGTGTTTGTTCGTGTTCACGCCCCAGAATGCCTGGTGTTCTCTGGTTAAACAGGTGCCCTGTCCGTGTAGAACAGGGCTCCCAGCCTCGGCACACGACATGTGGGCTAAGGCCTTCTTTGTGGTGGGGCTGTTTTGTGCCTCGTAGGACATTAGGGAGCATCCCTGGCCTCCACCCACCAGTGCCAGTAGCACCCACATGCCCCTCCCAGCACCTCACCTGCAAAGTGGAGGTGCTGGGCGTTCCCATCTCGTGAGGTAATGGTGGTGTACATGTGGCCAAGTGCCCAGCACGGTCAGGGCCAGTGTTTGTTAATATTATCAGTAGCCTCTTTGTGTTGTGAATTCTCATCAGCTTCATTTCTTATCCCACTAGCTATTGATAATGTTTTTGTCTTGATTCTTTTTAGTTTATCGCCGCATCGTAGAATCAGATGTAGGAGATTCTTTCTATATCAGAACCCACTTTGAATACGAGAAGGAATCTCCGTATGGACTTAGTTTCAACAAAGGCGAGGTGTTCCGGGTTGTGGACACCCTGTACAATGGAAAACTGGGCTCCTGGCTCGCTATTCGCATTGGCAAGAATCACAAGGAAGTGGAACGAGGCATCATCCCCAATAAGAACAGGTAGGACTGTTCGGCTGCCTCTCAGAACCCAGTAAGTAACGATGACAGAGTTCAGTCCCCTGGGGAATGCTGGGAATGTGAAGATTCATCTTCATTGTCGTCATTGTGTCTGTAATTGACCCAGTTGTACAAACCCCTTGATTTTAGTTCATCCAGTAAGAGATGTAAGCTGCATGTGAGATTCTATCCAGGATTTGACATTTCACTCCTTGGGGGTCTTTTTCCATTTTGTGATTTTAAAACACCTTTATTTTATTGGTGTCTCCCCTGGCACAGGGCTGAGCAGTTAGCCAGTGTGCAGTACACGCTTCCTAAGACAGCGGGAGGGGACCGCGCTGACTTCTGGAGGTTCCGGGGCCTTCGCAGCTCCAAGAGGAATCTCCGCAAGAGCAGGGAGGACTTGTCGGCCCAGCCGGTGCAGACCAAGTTCCCAGCCTACGAGAGAGTGGTCCTCCGGGAAGGTATGTTCTCCTCCGCACGCTGGCCTGTACCCTGTAGTGTCCGCGCGCTCATGGCAGACAAGGCATAAACTGCTCTTCCCTGGGTTTCTCCCCAGCCGGGTTCCTGAGGCCGGTCACCATCTTCGGACCAATAGCGGACGTGGCCCGAGAGAAGCTGGCGCGAGAGGAGCCGGACATTTACCAGATTGCAAGTGAGTCGCCTCCACACTGGCTGGGGTGAGGCCGAGGTGTTCATTCACTCAGTGCCCCTCTAAGGGCTGGGCTGGTCCCTTCACCCAAGGGAAGTGACAATTTGCTTTTTTTTCAAAATACAGTTTTATTGATTTCAGAGAGGAAGGGAGAGGGAGAGAGAGACAGAAACATCAGTGATGAGAGAGGATCACTGATCAGCTGTCCCCTGCACGCCCCACTGGGGACCGATCCTGCAACCTGGGCAGGTGCCCTGACCGGGAATCGAACCCTGACCTCCTGGTTCATAGGTTGATACTCAACTACTGAGCCACACCAGCCGGGCTAAATTGAGAGAATTGCCATATTTGACAGTTTCCCTTGGGCAAGTGACAATCCTAATTTTCGCTCAAGTTCCATTTCCTGATTCTCTTTGAAATGTTGGTGTGTAGAGTATGAGTTTTGATGTTCTGAACATACTGGATCCCAGTATTGCAGTATACTGAGGTTGGGGTGCCCCATTCAACCTCGACCCCGAGGCAAGGCCTCACTTGCCTCTCCTAATCCCAGCCCCGTGGGGAAGCACTGGTCTAACCCAGCAGTTCCCATTCAGGGCAGATCCTCCCCATTGGCTGTCCGGAGCCATTTTCGTTGTCATGATGAGAGCGAGGGAGGCGGGGGCTGCTCTTGGCATGGGGTGGATGGAGGCCGTGGCACAGCACACCCAGCTACGGGTTCCCGCGCCCAGCGTGTCACAGTGCTGGTGGCTAGGAGTTCTCACCTCACCGCGGCAATTTCATGTTTGTCTCGTCCTGACTCCATGAACAGAAAGCGAACCTCGAGATGCGGGCACGGACCAGCGTAGCTCCGGCATCATCCGCCTCCACACGATCAAGCAGATCATAGACCAGGTGAGCTCAGCAGCGACTGCTTCGTTCTCAGCTGCGAGTGTTGTGGCTCTGAGTGGGATGCGGTTTGGTTCATTTGAGAGTAGAAAGGTGTTTCTACAATTATTTCCGGCGTACCATGCGGAAAGGTGTGGGAATAGAGTTACATGCATCTAGAGTTGGTTTTGATTGCCACAAAAGCATGTTCAAATACATTAATAGACAGTTTACACTGCAATACTTGTGGTAGGGAGTCTGCTTTCACTCTGCAGACCATGTCAGGAGCATTAAGTTGTCATACGTGTAATCACTCTAACCCTCGATTTTCAGCCGGTGTGCCGCAAGAATTCCTAAAACATGCAATACCTGGTAATTCAGTCAGGGTACTGACCTTTTCCCCCTCAGATTGTCAAATGAAAAAATGACCAACACAACAACAACCATCCGGTGTGAATGAATCAAAATTATACCTTTTTTTTTTTTTTTGTCACAACAGCAAAACAATATAGTATATTTTTTGGTGTGCCGCAGAATTTTAGTAATTAGTTCATGTGCTCTAAGAGATGAAAAACGGTTGAAAATTGCTAATCTAACCGAACACAGCCAGTACTGTCAGCTTGCAAGTATTGTGCCAGCTTAAAAGTGAGCTGCTTAAAGTTTTTTATTTGTTTTCAGGTTGGGCTAGAAATTGTATTGAATTAATTTCTAATGACAGTTTCCTGATACGTGCTCCTGAAACATCAGAGCCCATGAGACGTCCATCACGATTGGAGATAGTCTAGGCCCATGCTTGGCAAACCATGCCTCGCGAGCCACATGCGGCTCTTTGGCCCCTTGAGTGTGGCTCTTCCACAAAATACCGGCTCTTCCACAAAATACCGACTTCTGCGCATGGGCCACGAAGTTTCAATCGCACTGTACGTGCGGCGCCCACACGTGGTATTTTGTGGAAGAGCCACACTCAAGGGGCCAAAGAGCCGCATGTGGCTCGCGAGCTGCGGTTTGCCGACCACAGGTCTAGGCTGTGCCTTTTTCTGCGATGATTCTAATTCACTGTCTTGTATCCTCACTCATTTTTTTCTTTGTGTTTCCAGGACAAACATGCTTTATTAGATGTCACACCAAATGCAGTCGATCGCCTGAATTATGCGCAGTGGTACCCAATCGTGGTCTTCCTTAACCCCGATTCCAAGCAAGGCGTGAAAACAATGAGGATGCGGTTATGTCCCGAATCTCGGAAAAGTGCCAGGAAGCTATACGAGCGGTCTCATAAGCTGCGTAAAAATAATCACCATCTTTTTACCAGTGAGTGTCCTAGAGGCCTCCTTCAGCTAAGTGTCTGGGCAGCAATATGTGGGCCAACACGCTGTGTCGTTCCAACGCTAAAACCTCTGTCACCGTGGCCTGGAGGGCTGCCCGGTGCAGTGCAGGCTCCAGGTCCCACACAGCTCAGAGGTCTGTGTCCTCAAACCCCATCTCAAATGGCTCAGCGATGAGGCGTGAGGCCTGGCAGGTCCAGGGACTCCGACTGTGGGCAGTGGCCGGGCTGTAAACCAATGTCATTCATTTATTTTTCAGCCACAATTAACTTAAATTCAATGAATGACGGCTGGTACGGTGCGCTGAAGGAAGCCATTCAGCAACAGCAGAACCAGCTGGTTTGGGTCTCAGAGGGCAAGGTAAGACGTTTCCTATTATTTTACCTTTTAACCTGCTTAGTAAATTACATAACGACTCGGAGAGGCCTTTGAGTTACTTTGTTTTCTAATGGGTCTGGTTTTTATCATCTGTATGGAGGGGTTATGCGAGTTGTTTTGGTGGCAAGATATTCCGAAATTCTCTCAACTGTTGACTTACCACCTCCATGGTGTTCCGTCAAAAGACTTCCTAAATGACAGCTAACGGGGCAGGGCTGGGTGCTGTCTCTGCCCCTGTCTCGCTGAGGAATGACTTTGAACCTGGCTTCAGTTTCCTCCTGTGAAAAAGAGGGGAGCCGGGTGGGCGACAGGAGCGTCCCCCAAACGCTGTCCTCAGCACAGGACACTCGGGACTCCCTGTGAGGACAGAGGTCCCTCTGAGGGCCAGGGGCGGGCACCTGCTACCCGCAGCCCCGCAGGGAGGGCACGGTCTCCAGGGCCTGCTAGACTGACAGGTGCGCTGCCCAATCCGTGCCCAGGGGTTTGTCTTCCCTCACTCAGCACCTGTTCACATTCTTACAACACACCCGGGAGTGTCGCTCAGAGTTAGACCTCCTTTTTGGCTTTAAGTTCTGATTTCCCCACATCCAATGGCAGGCTTTAAATGACCCCGTTTCTGCTGTCACTCTTCCTGGTTGGGGGCCATCTTTCACGGGAGAGGCCTGTTGGTTCTGGTGGGAGAGCGAATGTTTGCTCAGAGTGGACCGTTCAGAGAACTTGTTATTTCAACGTGTTTTACCTTCAGATCAGTGCCGCCTGAATCCGTTCTGGTTGCTAGGGGAGGCTGTGATGTCTGTTTTTTTATTTTGTTCTCCACCGTCGGCTTGGGCTGTGTTGTGCCTGCCCCTGCATGGCCCCTCCCTCCGCCTGGCTGTGATGCAGATGCTCGGCTGTGCATGTGCATGCTGCATGCTCCTGGCCCGGCCCGTCCCCCACCCAGGACACGCAGCCCCGCAGTGCAGAGGCTAACACGCTCCCGTGGGGAGGCGGGGCTGCTGCTCCCACCACGCAGTGCAGAGAGCCTGTCAGGACCCTCCCCCTCACCGCTCGGGCAGGCTCTCTGTGAGCCATCAGAGCACTCTGAGGAACTGACACGGGTGGCAGCTGGGACCCTGAGCCCGGGAAAGGGGGAAGAGAAACCACCACCTGGCAGCCATGGCGTCACTAACCTCTCTGCCCGCTGCTCTGGGACAGCACGCCCTGTTAGCGCCCTCTGTCGGCCAGGCTGCTGATCGCACTGTGATTCTCGGATGAGATTGGCTTGGAAATGCAGAGGGCACTGTCTACCTATCTGAGAGGTTTTTAAACCTCAAACCTCCCTCTTCTATCCTTTCTCTTTGTTTCCTTTCTTGGCTTGGATTTCACAAGGAAAGGTCTAACTCCCCCAACTTCTTATGTGAGAAAAGTAGGCAATTTAATTTGTTACCAGGATAGGTTGATGCATTCGGTAAATCAGAGAGATTGGTTACAATTTAGATGGAGCTTCCGTTTTCCATCCAAGTGTGTTTTACCTGAGCGGATCGTCAGACTAACAGCACTCACTCCACACTGACTGTCGTGCGCTCGCTGCCGGGCGCTGACTGCTGCGGAGGGCTGTGTGCACGTCCGGCCCGTCTTGTCTGCCCTGCTCCCCGAGAAAGGTCGTCCTGAGACTGAGCAGGCGCGTGACCTCTCCGTCCCAGCAGCCCTGCCTGGTGCTCACTTGTGCACTCCATGCCTGGCAGCGAGGTGGATTGTGAGTCCCAGGTGCCCTTCCCCCAGGCCTTCCCTCTCCCCTGGCCGGTGCTGGGTTGCAGTCCTCAGCCCTGCAGGGTCAAGGTCACAGCAGAGGGCAGGGAGACAGCTCTTCCTCCGCAGGACAGAGTGAGGAAGCCACTGAGGGTTGGGGGGACAGACCCTGCCGGGACATGACTCCCCCTGCCCTGAGCCTCCAGGAGGCCGACACCCTCGTCTTCCCACCAAGAAGGCAGTGCCGGGCCGGGCTCTTCCCCAGCAGGCGCGGGCTGCGTGGAGAGCCAGCAGGCGGCTCCGGCCTCATGTTTGTCCTGGGCGTGGACGAAAGATTGATTTCTGGGTTCCACGACCTTCGGCGCTCATGCTAACTGGGCACCGTGTCCAGGCAAGAAAGACCTTTACGGACTGTTGTGTTTCATCCAGTCCCAGGGTGAGGTCTGTGTCCAGTGGCAGCCTGTCGGTGCCGCTCTCACCTCCTTCCCCTCAGGCACCTCTCATCCTCTCTCAGACGGCAGCGCAGATTGTTAACGCCAACTTGACTCTGATTACTTGTTACAGAGAAGTAAGCTGTGTTCCTCCCTTGCCATCCGCTGGATGCTCCGTCTTTGAACAATAACAGAAAAACGTGTAAGAGGCAGCCAGGACTTAGTGATGCTGTTCCCTTGTTGTATAGAAGCTTAAGCTCTGCTGGCTGGTGTGGCTCAGTGGTTGAGCATCAACCTATGAACCAGGAGGTCAGGGTTCAATTTCTGGTCAGGGCACATGCCCGGGGTTGTGGGCTCCATCCCCAGTAGGAGGCGTGCAGGAGGCAGCCGATCCATGATTCTCTCTCATCATTGATGTTTCTCTCTCTCCCTCTCCGTTCCTCTCTGAAATCAATAAAAATTTTTTAAAAAATAATAAAAGCTTAAGCTCTTCCTCCACTACAGTTTATATCCATGACCGTTCTCACGTGCTGTCCTGTCGGTGTGTCCCTGCTGTGAGCGTGGGCTGGCAGCACCCTCCCACTTCACCTTGCTTCGGGCTGACACGCTAGTGACTGACTGGGCTTAGGAACCCGAGTGGTGCCAGGATCCCTTCCTTGTCTTCCGGGCTGGGCCCCAGAGGCCAGCTCTGTCCTGATTGGCCAGCAACCTTCCATTCATCCAAGCCCTCGGGTCTCCAAGGTGCTGTGTGTCTGCATGTGCGCGTGTGCAATCTTCTTGACCTGTCCGCAGCAGAAGTGTCGAGAACTAGGTGTGGTTTCTTCAAAGCCCGATAACTTTTCAGTCTCCCTTGTGAACTAAAGGCCCTCTCTCACAGAATACTGAATAAAACTTGTAATTTACTTTCATTTGACCCAGGCGGATGGTGCTACCAGTGATGACCTTGACTTGCATGACGATCGCCTGTCCTACCTGTCAGCCCCAGGTAGTGAATACTCAATGTATAGCACGGACAGTAGACACACTTCTGACTATGAAGACACAGACACAGAAGGCGGGGCCTACACTGATCAAGAACTAGATGAGACTCTTAATGATGAGGTGGGGACCCCCCCGGAGTCCGCCATTACCCGGTCCTCTGAGCCCGTAAGAGAGGATTCCTCTGGGATGCATCACGAAAACCAGACATTTCCTCCCTACTCACCACAAGCGCAGCCACAGCCCGTTCATAGACTAGACTCCCCGGGACTTAAAACAGCCTCTCAACAGGTAAGCAGCAAGTGCGCAGGGGCACAGGTAGGGTGCGCTGCTGGACTGGAGGGTGTGGCTGAGTTAAGGGTACATGCAGCTCGCCACGCGGCTCGGGCTGAGTGTTGACCTGTGAACCCAGAGGTCATGGCGCGATTCCCGTTGCGGGCTTAATCCCCAGTAGCTGGCGTGCAGGAGGCAGCCGATCCATGATTCTCTCTCATCATTGATGTTTATCGCTCTCTTCCTCTCCCTTCCTCTCTGAGATCAATAGAAATATATTTTTTTTAAAAAAGAATATATTCCTCCTTTCCTCCCCCCTCAGGAAGTAATTTTTAATTTCGAGTTGAGATGCCGGGGGGCTTAATTCCCCCCTGTGTTTGTGTTTCTTTTTCCCCCCAGCAAGCCAAAGGAGGTCCTTTTTTAACATAAAAACTTTATTTTTCCCCCCCCAAAAAATATAATTTTTTTTAGCCCCGCTAATGGGCCCCAGAACCGCACACCCGCCCAGCACCCCTTTAATTTTTTAAACTTCTCACAGAAAGCAGACGCCTCATCTCCAGGCCCTTACCTTTCGCCCGAAACAAACCCAGCACCACCCACCTCTGCTGTCAATCACAGTGTCAAGTTCACTCATGTCAGACTGGAGGCACCCGCCCCTCCCGCCTCTCACTCCCCACCAGCTGACTCTTTGCCAGCACCCAGGGCCGAGGCCGCCCACTCCCTGCTCAGGGACCACGGAGCTGCACTTCCGTCGCATGTAGACCCAGCACAGGTACCTGGGCCGCGGTGCCCACGCGCACTCCCCTCCCGGGTCCCTTTGCTTCGTCCCTGGGCCACAGAGCGCTTCCGGCCAGCGGCTGCCTTCCCGCCTGTGGTGTGCATGGCTTCCGGTGGCACACGGGTCGTTGCGGAACAGGCCTTGTCATTGCGATTTTTTGCTTTATATTTTTTTTATTCTTATTTTGGGGTTTTCCGTGTCTTGCACAATTCCTTACTATATAACGGAGACCCCGCCTAGACATTTTCCTGTTTTATAAATCACGGTATGTGCAAATTTTCTTTGTGATTTTTATTTTCAGTGTCCAATCAAGGGGAATGAATGGTTCGGGTGCTGATTAACTTTCTACTAAATGGAATAATTAGCACAGTGATTGTTTATTAGCTTAGATGGGCACATAAAAGCCCCCCTGCACTGTACATGTTGAGCTCTTGCTGAAACTGGCTTCTCCACTAATCTCTCCGCCCTGGTCATAACCGGTGGGGCACGCCGGTTATGGAACTACAGGAAACCGTAGTTTTCTCTATTATAATCCACGGGAAGGAGAGACAAGCCTGTGCGCTTACCCCTGGCTCTTGTGCGCAGGTGTACCGGAAGGACCCCTACCCCGAGGACATCATCCGGCAGAATCATGTGGTGAAGCAGCCGGCCGGGGGGCATCCCGTGCTGAGGCCCGACAGGGACCCCAAGCCGAGCTACGAGCCCCATGCCCCGTACGTGGAGAAGCAAGCCAGCAGGGACCTGGAGCAGCCCACGTACAGATACGACTCCTCTGGCTACACCGACCCGTTCTCGCGGCACATGGACCACCGCCTGCGCTATGAGGAGCGCATCCCTGCCTACGAGGAGCACTGGTCCTACTACGAGGACAAGCAGCCCTACCAGCCCCGGCCCTCTGACAGTCAGCACCCCCGGGACCTGGACTCCAGGCAGCACCCCGAAGAGCCCTCGGAGCGGGGCTACTTCCCGCGGTTCGAGGAGCCAGCCCCTCTGCCCTATGACAGCAGACCCCGCTACGAGCAGCCGCCCAGGACCTCCACCCTGCGGCACGAGGAGCCCCTGGCTCCCGGGTATGAGGTGCACGGCAGGTACAGGCCCGAGGCGCCGCCCCCCGCGGGCCCCCAGGCCCCTGAGTCCAAGCAGTGTTATGAGCAGTACCCACGGAGCTACGAGCAAGTCCCCGCACAAGGCTTTACCTCGAAGGCAGGCCGCTACGAGCCGCTCCACGGGGCTGCGCTGGTCCCTCCTCTTGTACCAGCCTCTCAGCACAAGCCGGATGTGCCGCCGCCCAGCACCAAGCCCCTGCCCGCACCCCCAGCTCCCGCCGAGGAGGAGGACCCAGCCATGAAGCCCCAGTCCGTGCTCACCAGGGTGAAGATGTTTGAGAACAAGAGGTCTGCGTCCTTGGAGAACAGGAAGGACGAGAACCACGCGGGCTTTAAGGTAAAGACGGGACTGTCTTCCCTCCCGCCCTGGGCGCACAGCAGGTGGTGAAGAGCAGTTCCCCTGCCCTCCCTGCCCCCGCGTGCAGCCTGCTTTGTCGTGATCTGTTCCGGGCGTGTTTGTCTTATTTTTGCAGCCTCCAGAGGCAGCGTCCAAACCGCCAGGGGCTCCCATCGTGGGTCCTAAAGCCACTCTTCAGAGTCAGTTCAGTGAACACGACAAGACCCTGTACAGGTGGGTACACGCCCTGGTGTGGGTGGAGCTGGCCCGGCTTGGGGTCCTCTTGGGCAGTGAGCCAGCCTTAGTGTGAGGGAGAGGGAAGAGGTCTGTTTGTCCTTGAACGAACTATAGTCTTTCTAACTAACACGGTGGCCCTGGACAAAAAAATAAAGGTCTTTATTATACCTCTGTAACAGGTCTTTTTATAGCTTCAGGAAACATGTTGAAAATACACTTTTCTAGCAAATGATTAAAATAAAAAGCTTAAAGCCCTAACACTCGTAGTATGGCTACAAGTTGGCTGCCATTGTGCTGAGCTCTTCAGTGCAGTGAGGGAGGCCCCGGGGCTGCGCGGGGGAGGCTCAGGTCCTGGCGGAGCCGGCAGGGAAACCTGGCAGCTGGGCCCTCACTGGACCTGCTGGTGCTGCTGAGTGACAGGCTGGCTCCGACACGGCCTCTGCTTAGCGGCTGTGCTTGTATAGAGAGGAGCTGTCTGTCTGTACATCTTCCTCTTATTTAATAATGCCGGTGCTTTTCACGAACATACAAACTATGTGGTGTCTCCTTAGCCAGGATTGCTAGCAGATGAGCTGTGTGATGAAGAATAGGCACGGAAGCTTAGCCCTGCCTAAGTTTTTTCGTTTTGATGCAGTTTCCAAAACGCACTGCGCAGAGCATGAACTGCGGTGCATTAATTTGCCTAAAAGCTTGCTTTCTTCCCTGGCTGCTTCCTGTGCCCTCGAGGACTGTGCGCTTCACAGAGCTGCCTCCTTGTCTGGGGATCATTTCTTGGTCCTGGTTAAAGTTCTTGCACGTCTCTAAGCCTCCCTCAGTCGTGGCTTGCTGCTGACATTGGTGTCTGTACCTGGAGAAGTTCTCCACTGGGTTGGTTCCACTTCCTTTTTTCTAAATAACTGCTCTTAACCTGCTGTGAGGCCTCTAACCAGATCATTGTCAGCGGAATAGATGGTATTGAACCCATGGGCCTGCAGCGGGTGGCCTTTTGAGCCTCGTGTGAAGATGTGGAGTTAAAACGGCCATGTTGACGGGGGCTGCTCAGCAGTCACCGAAGGGTCGCGGTCAGCGATGTCCATGCCCCAGTGTCCTGGCAAAGTCACCACCTACAAGGTTGTCCTGTTTGCCGTTCATTGTCAGGGTCCCAGAACCGCAAAAGCCTCAGCCGAAGCCCCCGGAAGATATTGTCCGGTCAAACCACTACGACCCCGAGGAAGACGAAGAGTACTACCGCAAGCAGCTCTCCTACTTCGACCGGAGAAGTTTTGAGAACAAGCCCTCCGCACACATTCCCACAGGCCACCTCCCAGAGCCGGCCAAGCCGGCTCACTCCCAGCATCCGCCCAGCCTTTCTAGTTATTCCTCGAAGTAAGTCACTTAACCCGAGACTTACCTTTGGGGAGTGAGGCCACATAAAGGCTCGATTGTGTAGGGGGCCATCCCATGAAGCTCCGTGTACCGTGAAGGCGATGGTCGAGTGTGTGATACACGCTCCCAGCAGCCTCCAGCGGGTCAGCACAGGCACACTTTCTAGTGGGAGGCACTGCGTTTGCTTTTGTTCTTAAACTCTCAGAGCAGATGTAGAAAGTTCTGCATTAGGAGAGGTGTTAAAATCAAAGGTAAGAAAGGATGACTGGACCATAAGAGTGTCAGAGAGGAAGGGGGAGAGAGAGAGAGACATCATGAAGAGAGAATCACGGATCTGCTGCCTCCTGCACGCCCCCTACTGGGATCGAGCCCGCAACCCAGGCCTGTGCCCTGACTGGGAATTGAACCATAACCTCCTGGTTCATAGGTCGACACTCAACTTTTTTTTGTAAGAGAACATTTATCTGGTACAATCACAGAGGTAGGAGAAGCAGTTCCTAGAGGAAATGGGCTTAGGAAACAAGTTATGGAGGCGAAGGAAGGGCCCTGGGAGCTTGGGAGCGAGGAAGCCAATCGTAGGTGCCCGGGTCGGGGAAGGGAAGGCAAGGCTTGGCGCCAGGAGGGAGAGCGCCTTGGTGGATGTTTTTAATGACATTTGAGTTCCCTTTGCTGCGACTTGCTTAGTTAGATTGACCGTTTCCTCTCGTTTTTCTATTGCGCTTGCTCGGCCATCCCTAGATTTCTGGGCTCTTACCCTAGCTATGGCTACTTGAAAAGGAGCGTCAAGTGGTAAGACTGGCATCACGTGAGGCTGTTCATCAGGTGTGCTCCCCTGTCATTGGCGTTATGTGCACTTCCAGATTCGAACGCCATCGTCAAACGCTCGTGTCCATGCAGAAAGCCAGCTAGCGGCACAGTTTAAAGCTCACGCTCCACGGAGTCTGTGAAAGTCACTCGACATGTCTGTGTTGTGGGTGCACATAACGCCAGTGCAGTCGGCTCTGCGCAGGTGTAGATGGGACGTTCCACTTATGGGTCTCTCTTCAAGGCTCTTTTGTGTGCATTTTCTGTGTCACGTTACCCATGGCAGCCTGAGCAAATACGCGTATGCGGCCCAATCTGACTTCAATGAGCCTGTAAAACGGAGCAGGATCTGCTCCTCTAGCTGTTAAAAGGTGGATCTGGGAGATCAAGGGCGAAGTTTAAAGTGAACGGCACACTCGCTCGCTTACCTGGTGTCTCTGCCCTCGCAGGCGGAGTTCGAGTAGTTGTCACTGGGACCTCTGGCCCTAAAGCCAGAGCAGTCACTGCCAGCCCCTCGCTAAGGGAGTGGCCGGCTCCCGGGTGACACCGGTTCTGGGTGCACCGGAGCGGCCTTGGCATCCCAGACAGGAAATTAGAAGTGAGCCCAAGGAAGATTTGGGCCTGTGAATATTTTTCAAAACATTTGCAAGACGTTATTAAATTGTAAACAGCAGAGGGAAATAGTACAAGTGTACCCAGAATTCCGTTTGCCTCTGGTTGCCATCTCCTGGGTGTTTTCCTTGAAGTATCTGTGTGTCTCTGCATTCCTTGTGCTGGTGACGGTGGGATTGGTTTGCCTATTTTGATAGAGGAGCTGCCATACTCATAAGAACACGTTGTGAAATTCCTAGATTAAAAAAATAGCTTAGAGATACTTAGAGAATGTGGACGAGTTTTGTCTGTGTGAGTCCATTTTCAGGTGTTGGCACTGTCTTCATTTCTTCACAGGGGCAAGTCTATTGACGCTGATGCCTTCGGTGACAAACGCTATGACTCAGTCCAGCCCACGCCACCCCCACCCCCGCTGCCCTCCCAGTACTCCCAGCCGCCCCAGCCCAGCTCCAGCTCCTCGCTCCACGCCCACGCTAAGGGAGCCCACGGGGAAGGTAGGACATCCAGAAGTTGGCAGCACCACTGTAATAGAGTAATTCTCATAAAATTAAACTCTTGCTTCTAAGCACATAGTTTTTCATATAAAAAATATTACACAGCCCAGCCGGCTTGGCTCAGTGGTTGAGTGTCGACCTAGGAACCAGGAGGTCACGGCTCGATTCCTGGTCAGGGCACAGGCCTGGGTTGCGGGCTCCGTCCCCAGTGTGGGACTTGCAGGAGGCAGCCGATCAGTGATTCTCTCTCATCGTTGATGTTTCTGTCTCTCTCTCCCTCTCCCTTCCTCTCTGAAATCAATAAAAAATATATTTTCTTAAAGTTTTAAAAATAGTTGTGTATTTTTTTTCCCAGGTAATTCGGTGTCATTGGATTTTCAGAATTCTTTAGTGTCCAAACCAGAGCCACCTCCATCTCAGAACAAGCCAGTCACTTTCAGAACAATGAGCCGAGAGGATCCTGCTCCGTCTACCTTCTACCCCCAGAAAAGCTTCCCAGATAAAGCGCCAGTGAACGGCACTGAACAGCCTCAGAAAACAGTCGCCCCAGCCTACAACCGCTTCACCCCCAAGCCGTACACCAGCTCCGCGCGGCCATTCGAGCGCAAGTTTGAAAGCCCTAAATTCAGCCACAACCTTCTGCCGAGTGAAACTGCACACAAGCCTGACGTGTCTTCAAAAGTCCCGACTTCTCCCAAGACCCTGGTGAAGGCCCAGCCTCCCGAGTTCGACAGCGGAGTGGAGACCTTCTCCATCCACACGGAGAAGCCCCGATACCACGTGAACAACCTCAGCACCGGGCCCAGAGCCGTTCCTGGGAGGTAAGAGCGCCCTCCTTCTGGCCTCGTGATCTGTCAGACAGGAGCTGTGTTGCTTAGCTGATTGGGGACTTGACATGATAGTTTTAGCTCAAACTTGAACCTGAGTACTGTTTTTTTTGTTTTGTTTTTTAATATAATTTTATTGATTTTACAGAGGAAGTGAGAGGGAGAAAGAGATAGAAACATCAACGATGAGAGAGAATCATTGATTGGCTGCCTCCTGCATGCCCCCCACCGGGGATCAAGCTGCAACCCAGGCATGTGGCCTTGACCAGACTCGAACCTGGGACCCTTCCAGTCCGCAGGCCTATGCTCTATCCACTGAACCACATCGGCTTGGGCCTTGGTATTGACCAAAACGTTGCCACGAACGCTATCATCCAAGAGGCACAAGAGTAATGAAGCTGATGGTCACCGTGGCCAGTAGGCCTTATCATTAGCCCTGTTATCTGAGACTGAGTCGAGTGACCTTGCTCTGTGCCCACGTTCGCACAGCTGGGGTGCGGGGAGCACAGATCCAGCCCATTCTCTCAACAGCCACAGCTTCCCATGACCCCAGGAACATCGGCATCTGTGTTCCTCGGCCACTGTTTGCTCAGAGTGATGTTAAAAGAAACAAAGGTGGCCCTGGCCGGTTTGCTCAGTGGATAGAGCATCAGCCCGTGGACTGAAGGGTCCCAGGTTCGATTCCAGTCAAGGGCATGTACCTCGGTTGCAGGCTCGATCCCCGGCCCGGGTCAGGGCTCGCATGGGATGAGTTGCCTTCAAAATGAAATTGACTTCTCCAGGGAGCATCTGCTTCGTTAGCCTGTGAGTCACATCGAGCACTGAAAACGTTAGCTGTTCAAGTAGAGAGCTTCCTGGTGGCCGGGAGAAAGGGAAACAGGGTGAAGCCGGCAGGGCGGGAGTGGACTCACGCCGTTTCTGTACGCAGCCCGTCGGCAGTGGAGGAGGACAACGACGAGGACGGCCACACCGTGGTGGCCACGGCCCGGGGCGTGTTCAGCAGCAACGGCGGGGTGCTGAGCTCCATCGAGACGGGCGTCAGCATCATCATCCCCCAGGGCGCCATCCCGGAGGGCGTGGAGCAGGAGATCTACTTCAAGGTCTGCCGCGACAACAGCATCCTCCCGCCCCTCGACAAGGAGAAAGGTAACGGGACTTGCTCTGCTCGGTCTCCCTGACGCGGCTGCCGGGAGCTCAGGTGAGGGCTCTCGGACCCTCACCCCCACGCTGGCCACGCAGAGCTGCTCCTCCAGCAGAGAGGCCTCCTCGGAGGGCCCGGCTGGCGTCCCGGGCACGCAGTGTTGTCCCGTAGCGAGGCCGAGGGGCTGGGCCTCCCACGCGGCGTGCTCGCTTCCTGCGTGACAGTGGCAGGTGACAGGCCATTGGGCGTCCCTCCTCCTGTCTGCCGGGCGGCCTTAGCCAGCCTCTCCAAGTTTGTCTTTGAGTCAGTCCCCCTTCCATCTCTAGAGCCGGGGGAGGGAACACCCACTCAGCCAGGCTTGCTCTGTGCCTGTCTCCTGTTTGGAGAGCATAAGCCTCGTGGGACAGGTCTGACTCCACCCGGGTCCAGCACCAGCAGACACTCGGCAGGGGGGGGAGTGCCCTGTCAGGCATTACAGTCTGTGTTTGGGGGCTCCTTAAGGAATCGGTGCTGCTGTTTTCCCTGTCTCCCGGATCTGTCAGGGTGACGTGATGCTCAGTGCTACGGCTCCTTTTAGAGCCTTTGAGCAGTGCTTCCCTGCCGGGCACGCGTTACTTCCCCTCACTTCCCAACATCTGGCCAGAGCACTAACGCATGGTGGCCCCGCATGAGCCCCTCAACCAAATCTGTGGCATTGGAAACGCAGGATGTAGGTAACGTATAAGAAGTACATGTGAATGTACCTTACGCTGAGTTACCTGCAGGAGCCAGCCGCTCGGGGCTGTTTATCCCTGGAAATGCGGCTACCTCGAGGCAAAATGTGCTGGAAGTGCCGCACACGGGTTTCCAAGATTCAGTGTACTGATGACATGTCGGCGTGATTTGGGGACACACTGGGTTTAAAGCGCTACTAGGACGTGTAGAACTACCTGTGTGGCTTCCGTCAGTTTTTCTTAGTGCTGCTATGGAGAGCTCACCCGTTAGCGTATCATTAATATTGTGAGAGGGTGAGGAGAACCCAGGTGCAGAGGAAGACAGCCATCTAACCTCTCCCCCACCTCCAGGTGAGACCCTGCTGAGCCCGTTGGTGATGTGTGGGCCCCATGGCCTCAAGTTCCTGAAGCCCGTGGAGCTGCGCCTGCCACACTGTGCGTCCATGACTCCTGACGGTTGGTCTTTTGCTCTAAAATCATCCGACTCCTCGTCGGGTATGCTCCTTCACTCTGTCCTTTGGGGCTTTGGGACTGTCATTGATTGACCTTGGGCTGAGGGAGGACCCGGCCGTTAGCAGCCCTTTGTGCTGCACTGACCGACTGAACAGGGAAGGTAGAGAGGTGTCTGCCTTTTAACCATCGATTGGCCAAAGGTCGACTGTTTCTTGGTGCGCAACCAAATGACGTCTCTGTCTGAATTCTGAGGATGGGAGCCCTGGCCGGGCAGCTCAGTTGGAGCGTCGTCCTGATAACACCAAGGTTGCAGGTTTGATCCCCGGTCAGGGCACATGCAAGCGTCAACCAGTGAAGCTTGACTAAGTGGAACAACAAATCAATGTTTCTCTCTCTCTCTCTCTCTCTCTCTCTCTCTCTCTCTCTCTCTTTCTCTCTCTCTCTTTCTCCCTCTTCCCCTCCCCCATTCCTCTCTCTCTAAAAAATAAATAAATACATACATAAATAAATAAGTAAATAATTTTTTAAGGTGCAATGGGAGAATTGATACTGTCCTCCATATGCAGGCATTTTCACCTTCTTACTAAAATGATTTGACTCCTTTTATATGATTTCTATTTTGGGTCACTGTTCTTTAGTTTTTCAATCCTCAACGCATGTGTAACAGGAACTTGGAAGACAGAAGACCTTCCACTGGGATCACACTTGGCCGTGGTTTTCAGTGTAAACATCTAAGTCGCTTCTGTGTACACACTGCTTTTCAGTGGTTTTGTGTTAAGGTCCCAATTGCAAAGCTCCCATTGTATTTTCACGTTTCTCACTTCCTTGGGCGACTAGTCAGTTACCAGTTGGAACTTGTGGTATTTGCGGTTTAGGTCACCTTACTTGATCCTGATCTAGAAAAATAAGAATATATAGTCCTGCTTCTGAATTTTTGGTAAATCTGGTGAGCATTATGCAGTATTATATTAAAATAGTTTCATTGCTAGCTTTACCCAGTGGCCAGGTAAGTTTCTATTGAATGAGTATGAAAAATGTTTTACATAAATGTTAAAGGCACCCTTTAAAATCAAATACCCATTGCATTTTGAAGTTACTTATTACATGTTCTTACAAGCTAATATCTTTTTAAAGTACGATGCTTTGTAAAACACTGTGTAATATGAAGCAAGAATTCTTGTGATCCGTCCGCAATGTGTTAATTATAATAGTTTCAGGTTACAATCTAGTGGGTCAGCATTTCTATGCCTTACCGTGTGATCACCCCGCTGATTGAGTCATCGTCTAGTTTGGGTATAAAGGCAGCATGATCAGACATAAAGGAAATTGTATATAAGTACATGTATGTCTGTTGGCCTGTGTTGGCAAAGCGTTATGGCTAGTGACTGCAGATGACCTGAGCTTCTGTTACCCGCACAGGTGACCCCAAAACCTGGCAAAACAAGTGTCTTCCTGGAGATCCGAATTACCTGGTGGGAGCCAACTGCGTCTCTGTCCTGATCGACCACTTCTAATCCGGAAACAGGACCTTGCTGAAATAATGTGAACCTGGGCTAGACTTCCTCCATCTGAACGGAACCACTCTCTCAAGTATTACACTTCCCTTAGAGTCGATGCTGCCGCGGGCTAGTACTGAGCGCTTTGTTTGAACTGATGATTCGCGAGCGCCCTCCTGAGCCGTGGGCAGAAAACACTGCGAACTACGGGCTGTGCCGGAAGAACGTGGCCTCGGCGAGGGGTTCACAGACGTTGGCTTCGTAATGATTATTGTACTTCCTGTGGTCACTGCTTCACTCACACTGATTTCCGTTAAAATACCAGCCAGTAAAGGGGTGCATCTGAGTTCTGTTCTTTTCAGAGTACACGGTTTCCCACTTGCCGGTGGCCCTGGCCTGGCGCACACGTTATGTTATTATGCATGGGGTAACACGCACACATCTACATGCACCCGGGGCAGAACCAATGTGGTGGACTAAACAAATGGACAGCCAGCGGATCGATCGCGTGGGGCGGAGGGTCCAGCGAAGACGCTGACTGATTGTACATGAAAACACGCTTCTTGGGGAAGGGCACCAAAGCACGCGACTGTCCCGGGGCCTCTGGGTCTCGAATTAACCACATCACCAGACACACTAACCAGCAGGAATGCCTTACCCTCCTGTTCTTAATTCTTAGGTCGTCTCTGTGTAGGACTAGGTTTTTATGGCTTTTGTGCACATCCGGACACTGAATCATGAAGCAGGTTGAGCAGATTGTGGATTTGGTGGTTCCAGAAGGGTGTGATCACCCAGAAGGAAATAATGGTGTGATTTGGAGATTTTTTTATTTTTTTTTTGGCAGGGGGCAGTGGTGGCTTTGTTTCTTGTTTCTTGTTTTTTTCTTTTTGGCTATGCATTCGAAAATTTTGATGTTTCAAGGATGCTTGTACATAACGCGTGCATACCACTTTTGTTCTTGGTTTGTACATTAACTTTTATAAACTTTCCCTTTTTTTATACATAAACAAAACCAAGTTTCTTAAGGCTACCTTTGTATTCTCTCCTGTACCTCTTGAGCCTTGAACTTTGACCTCTGCAGCAATAAAGCAGCATTTTTATGACACACACAAGGTCATTTTTTTTAAAGAAAAAGAAATGCACAGAGTTGTTACATTTTTAAGTGCTGCATTTAAAAGATACAGTTACTCAGAAGTCTCTAGTTTGATTAAACTCTTGCAAAATACCCCTCCTGTAATTTGTGATACACTGCTGTGCCCTAAAGTGTATTTTTGTACTAATAGACGATTTATTACGGCACATCAGCACGACTTCCGTTTGGATAATACACCACTACATTCTGTTAACCATTAGGTGTGACTGGATTTCTTTTGCGGTTATTAAAAAAAGTCTCAAATTTCTAAATCTGCAGAATAAAACTTTTAAAATAAAGTGCTGGCTTGGACTGTTGGCCACTGTTTATGGTTTCGTGCAACTTCGTAAGCCTGCTTTGAAATCCTGCCCACGGGAGGCCTGGCGGGTGGGTGTGGAGCGTGGCCCGTGCCCAGAGGGTCCTGTAGGATGACCAGCGCCAACACTGAGGCCTGGAGACGGAGCAAGAGGAGAAGCATGTGACTCGGAGAGCGTCCCACCCACGCGTCTGTCCATGTGCCTGCGTGTGTTGGTGTGTGTCTGTTCCCAGAGCCTCCTGCAGGCCCCGTACTGGGGATGGAGCCCACAGCCTGGGCATGTGCCCTGAACAGGAATCGAACCGTGACGACCTGGTTCATGGGTTGACACTCAATGACTGAGTCACCCTGGCCAGGCATGTTGTTTCTTTTTAAAGCAACTATTCAAGGACTTCCGGTTCAAGGTGACCCTCATCCTTCAAAACCAAATGATGAATTTTACTTCATTATTTTCTGTTCCGTTGATGGATGAGAATTATCAACTCCTGTGTGCCTTGACTCAAAATTTTGATTCGCTTTCCCTAAAGGCATAACGTTTTTTTCCCATGTATAATTATGTTTGAGTCAGTGTGTGAACGTGAATAATTGCTTAGTCTAATGAAATCGTGGCGATGTACGTTTCTTATAACCTGATTTAATAGTAATGCCAGTTTAGTGGATTTAAGTGGAACTTACTTCTTAGCCTCATTGCCCTCCCGGAACAATTATTATTTCTCAGGGGCTCCACACAGAATTCTCATCAGTAGCTCAGAAGTTTCAGGAACTTCAGTTTTCACATCGAGCTTAGGATATAGAATTCAAATGAATAGATAGTAGTCGACCACTACCTGCTAAGGACGCTTGTCCAGGTGTATTACAGGGTCCTTATGAACCGAAGACTGCCACCCCGCATTCATAAAGTGCTTTCATCGTTACAAAATACTTCTATATGTTCACAATCTTATTTCTATGTTCATTGATAAGAGAACGTTGATCGGTTGTCTCCCATACATGCCCCGACTCGGGATGGAACCTGCAACCCAGGTATGTGCCCAGACCAGGAATTGAACCCACAACCCCGGGCATGTGCCCTGAATGAATGGAACTGGTGACCTCCTGGTTCATGGGTCCATGCTCAACCACTAAGCCACACCGGCCGGGCCATAATTCTGTATTTCGTTTTGAGGAGCAGCCAGATTATTTCCCATCCGCCCCCTTTTCCATTCTCACCAGCAATGAACAGGAGTCCACTTTCTCTACATCCATGCCATCACTTGTCATTCGCAGGTATTTTTTTTAAGTATCTTTTTATTGATTTCAGAGAGAGAGGGGGAGAGAGACACGTCAATGATGAGCGAATCACGAATCGGCTGCCTCCTGCACTCCCCCCCCCCGGAGATTGACCCCACAACCTGTGCATGTGCCCTGACCAGGAATCGAACCTGGGACCCTTCGATCTGCAGGCCGACGCTCTATCCACTGAACCAAACAGGCGAGGGCTCGTAGGTTTTACTAGAAGTGGATGTACTAGTAAAGAGGTATTTCATTGTATAGTTTTCCTTTTGGTAAAATATACGTCGGATAAAAATTACCGTTTGGAGCCGTGTGTCGGGGTGTCATCGGGCGACACTGAGGACGTTCTCATTGTGCAGCCATCCTCAGCACCCTCCTTCCACAGAACCCTCATCTTCCCCAACCAAGACTGCCCCCATCAAACAGTCACCCCCCACCTCCCTTCCTGCAGCCCCTGGCAACCATCCTTGTATATTCCGTGTCTATGAACGGGACTACTATAGGTACCGCACATATGTGGACTCCTACAGGATCTGACCTTTCGTGACCGGCTTATCTCCCTCAGCACATGTCCACATTTCCTACCTTTTTACGACACCACATTTTGCTTCTCCATGCATCCATGGATGGACACGTGGCTTATTTCCACCGACTGGCTATTGTGCACGTTTTGCGGCTATGCCCATGGGAGTGCAAATATCTTCAAAGTCCCTGCTTCATATACTCAGAAGTGGAATTGCTGGATTCGCAAGGATCATAGGATAATTCTATGTGTCTTTTTTTTGTTTTTTTTGAAACACCATATTGTTTTCCATAGTGGCTACACGGGTGCCTGGGTGCCTTTTGTTGGAGGTGTGAATAAATGAATAATTAAGGTGACTACAGGGAGAAGGAAACTTCCTGGCAGTCGGGGGATCTTGCTCTGGCACTGTTCCAAGCCCTGCGAATTTCTAGAGAACGTCTCCAGGAAATGTGAATTTGTACGCCCGCTCTCTAAAGGATGCCTGAAGGGGCTCCTTCTCGTGAGAGATAAGAACCGAGGAGAAAGGAGAAAGCAACACTGGCCGCAGGCCAGCGTTTTGAGGTCAGCCACTTTATCTGCGGAATTCCCCACCCCCTGTGCGTCCCTGGGCCATCCCATTAAATGGGAAAATGGATCCCATCCCCGCTAAGGTGTTGGCTGATAAAGGCTGGAGCTATTGCCCCTTCAAGGGGAATTTGCATTTTAATAGAGGCTCAGCAAACCCCAAAGGAATCGATATCTCTAACGGTGACATTTCAAGCATCCGGGAGGCCCTGCAGGGTTGCTTATCCAACTGGGGGTCTCTCTCCCATCTCCCACAGGCTGTGGGGGCGTAACCCACCATTTCCCATGAGTACATACTGTGAACGTGCCTTTTTATACCTCCGCCCTTCAGACTTCTTAACACTCCTGGGTCTCTTAACATGTCAACACAGCCTTTTCCCACGCAGGGTGGTCTTTAAATCGTCACCCCACCCGGCCACAGGGCGAAATATGACCATCAAAACTTGCCAGCTTTCTTGGTATTCCGAGCAAAGCAGCGATAATCAGGTATATGTACAACCTTTACCTGGCAAAAGGGAGTGGAGATGATTTAATAGGGTCTTTAATATATATATTGATTTCAGAGAGGAAGGGAGAGGGAGAGAGAAACATCAATGATGAGAGACAATCACGGATCGGCTGCCTCCTGCACGCCCCCTACTGGGGATCGAGCCGGCAACCTGGCCATGTGCCCTGACCGGGAATCCAACCTTGACCTCCTGGTTCACAGGTCGACCCTCAACCACTGAGCCACACCGGCCGGGCTTAATAGGGCCTTAAATTCGTTTTGGGCGGTTTGTGTTGCACCCAAATTTTCCTCTTGGATCCAAAGCCCTGCAGATGAAAGGTGGGTCGCAGACCTCCGTGGCGCACTGGGCATGTTTTCCAGGCAGCTCTTTCAGGGCCGGGTCCTCAGGGGCGGGCCAGGGACCTTCTGCCACTGCGGCGAAGCGGCACCTGGGGCCTCACCATGGCGCATTGGGAGGCTGCGTGCTGCCCGCCGCACCTGGGGCCGAGCGTTTGCAAAATATTCATCGCACCTGCGCTCCCCACCGGCCGGCGGTGCGCACCCAGGCTTTGCCCGCGGACCCGGCTCCCAGGCCGCTCCAGCGCCCCAGCCCGGGAGCCGGCTGCCCTCGCCCTTGACCCGCCGCCTGCGGTGCCCACTCC
>NW_005871795.1:95158-96799 GCF_000147115.1 Myotis lucifugus | reverse complement strand
CGGGGAGAGGGTGGGAGGCCGGGCCCGCGGCGGTCGGAGGCGGGACCTCGGGGTCCCGTGCGCCCGGGACCGGGGACCCGCCTCCTTCCTCGTCCTCCTCGTCCCCCTCGCCCCCCGTCCGCTTGCCGGGCACCGGGTAGGGGTGGGGGTGCGGTGGGGGTTTGAACCGGGTCGGGGGCTGCGTCCCGCCCGGGGAGGCTCGGGGCGCGGGGACTTGGCGGCGGGGCCTCGGCGTCTCCCGCGTCCGCAGCCGGCGTCCGGGGCCACGTTTTCTGAGACGGGTTTTCAGGCGGTTGGTGCCCAGTGAACGACGCCCGCGGCTCACTCACCGCCGTCGGAGAAAGCCGCCGGGACCCCCCTCTGCAGGGCTGGTCGCCGAGAGCGGGTTGTTCGGGCCATTTTATAGCCTTTGGGTGGAAGTTGCCGCCTCCCTCCACCCCGCGCCCATCCCCATCCCCAAATTTAAAATAAAGTGGCCGCCCAGCCGGCGGGCTCAGTGGTTGAGCGGTGACCTATGACCCAGGAGGTCAGGGCACAGGCCCGGGTTGCAGGCTCCATCCCCAGTAGGGGGCGTGCAGGAGGCAGCCGATCCATGATTCTCTCTCATCATTGATGTTTCTCTCTCTCCCATCCTCTCTGAAATCAATAAAAATATTTTAAAAAATTAATTGAATAAAAAGAGGGGACCCTTGGAAACAGGACAAATATACGCAGCCCCTATATATTTATTTTTAAGGAAAGGCAGGCACTTCTGAGAACTCTTGGCATCTGTGGGCGCCTTGGGGTTTGGGCATAAGGGTCTGCTCAGTATGTTGTTGTTTTTTTAAAAATATATTTTATTGGTTTTTTACAGAGAGGAAGGGAGAGGGATAGAGAGTTAGAAACATCCACTGGGGATGTGCCCGCAACCAAGGTACATGCCCTTGGCTGGAATCAAACCCGGGACCCTTCAGTCTGGGGATGTGCCCACAACCAAGGCACATGCCCTTGACCGGAATCGAACCCGGGACCCTTCAGTCCGCAGGCCGATGCTCTATCCACTGAGCCAAACCGGCCAGGACTATGTTGTTTTTTAAAAAATATATTTTTATTGATTTCAGAGAGGATGGGAGAGAGAGAGAGAGAGAGAGAGAGAGAGAGAGAGACATCAGTGGGAGAGAATCATGGATTGGCTGCCTCCTGCATGCCACCCACTGGGGATCAAGCCTGCAACCCGGGCCTGTGCCCCTGATGAGACTCGAACCCAGGACCCTTCAGTCCGCAGGCTGACGCTCTGTCCACTGAGCCACACCGGCTGGGGCCACACAGTGTGTTTTTGATTCCACCTCGGGGAAATCCAAGAGCAAGCCTTGGGGATGGATGGATGGGTGGATGTGTGGTATGTGTTGTTGAGTTTTGCATTGTCAACATGTCTGCCCAGCCTCGTGGGCCGGCGTGCGTGTCTTTGGCCTCTTGTCTGATTCCCCGGCGTGGCTTTTCAAACGCAATCCCAGCAGCCGGAACCAGGATGGGTCCAGGTGTGGCCGCTCATCCTGATGGGGGCATTGGTTCAAAAAGCGTATCTCAGACCCAGGGCTGAGGCATGGAGGCTGATTAGAGAGGAACACGGAGCGGCCACAGTGTGAGTGTGGAGTCAGAGGG
>NW_005871795.1:90504-92750 GCF_000147115.1 Myotis lucifugus | reverse complement strand
AGCATATTTAGATTATTGTAAAGTTTCCCCCAAAAAAACTCTCCACTAATTATCCTTGACTGTTCTTGGCTCCAGGACGTGTAATTTATATCGTGTTGCTTTGTGGTGTTTCTATAAACACCCAATTAGCCTATTTTCCTAAACCAGGGCTCCCCTCTCATGGATGCTTCTGGGGCCAGACAGGTAACTAAGGAAGATGCTGCCTCTGCTGCTTCTGTCAGTTTTCAGAAGCCGGAGTTTGTTATTTTCAGTTCTTACTTTTTTGATGTGAAATTCACATAACATAAAATTGAACTTAAAAAAATATTTTTTTTTCTTGATTTCAGAGAGGAAGGGACAGGGAGAGAGAGATAGACACATCAATGATGAGAGAGAATCATGGCTTGGCTGCCTCCTGCACGCCCCCTACTGGGGATCGAGCCTACAACCCAGGCATGTGTCCTGACCGGTAATCGAACTGTGACCTCCTGGTTCATAGGTCAATGCTCAACCACTGAGCCACATGGACCAGGTTGCGATGTGGTTCTTAATTTCTCCTTTGTTTTTTGAAGGATAGTTGTATAGGATATACTAGTACAGGTTTTTGTTGACACTTTTTTCTTTCAGCACTTTAGAAATCTCATTCCACTGCCTTCCGCCCTTCATGTGTTTGTTTGTTTTTTAATCCTCACCCAAGGATATGTTTTTCATTGATGAGAGAGAGAGAGAGAGAGAGAGAGAGAGAGACCAAAAAAAATAAAAATAAAAAAAGAAGGAATGCCTACCTGCATGAAGTGCACCCACCCCTCCCCAAGAGGGTTCAGCCCTGGGTCTCCCAGCTCTGGGTGTGGGCATGGTTCTCGGGAATCTGCATGGTCTCTGAACCACCGCACCTGCCCCGTCTGAGATGAGCAGGTGTCCCTGCCAGGTGTCTTTCACAACCACATCCTGTGGCCCTCACGCTGGTGATGGGCAGGTGTCGGGTAATCGGACACCATTATTTGCCAGGCTTGGTGTTTTCTGGTATATTAAAAAAAAATCCCTGAGACATTTCATAGACATCAGTGTGTATCCGTTCTCTGAGCTCTAAGGGCTAATAACCAAAGCCAGAATCCTGGCTTCTGGGTCTCCTAGCAACCGATTCTCTCCTAGCCCTTTTTTTTCTTTTTTTGAACTTTTTGTTGAAGTCTAACATACACACAGAGAATTGCACAAATCGTCGGGTGCTCTGTCAGCTCAGTGTGTTTTTTTGCAAAATGAACATCTCTGCAGAGGCAGCACCCAGATCAAGAAGCAGAACCTCCCCTGCACCCCAAGAGCCCCTGGTGCCCCCTTCCTGTTACTAGCACCCCAGAGTCAACCCTTCTTCTGAGTGTTAGCAGCCTATATTAATTTTGCTTGCTTTTGCAATTCACATAAACGGGAACGTGGAGTATGCATTATTTAGTGTTGGATTTCTTACACTGAGCAGCGTGTTTGTGAAATGCCATCCATACCGTTGAGTGCAGCTGCGGTTCACTCATGTCTGCTGCCATTGGATGAAGCTGTCAGATTGATTTATCGGTCTGCTGTGGCTGGGCATCTGGGTGGTGTCCACTTTGGGCGGTTAGGGTCGGTGCTGCCCGATGCATGCTTGTATGTGGACTTCGGGGAACAGGTGCCCCGTTTGGATGGTGTGTGCAGGGGAGTGGAGTCTCTGGGCATAGGGTACATGCGATCACCCGTCCTGGTTACTGGTAGTTTTCCAAAGTGTCGTCTCCATGGCCTCTCCCGTCCGCGCTGTGTGAGGGTTCTGGTTGCTCCTTGATGGCCCTTGGTCCTCGTGTGGCTTTTGCCTCAGGGAAGGAAGAGCCACTCGCCTGCCCTTTGCCCCCAGGTGGCATTTCCACCTCATTCTGGCTCCGCTCAGTGTCCCCACTCAGGCAAAGACTGAGTAGCAAGCAGGCTTTGCTTGGGCGGGGCTTCCGGCATCATGTTCCTTCTTGGGGCCCAGACTCCGGTCTCGTTCCCTACCTGTTTGTGCTCATTTTAGATCAGGGTGAGAAGTGAGATTGTCTGGTCCCGGGAGTGTAAGAGGGCTGCATTCTGAGGCTCCTTGGATTTCCGAAGAGGAATGTATGGCACATAGTAGATGTGCCTATAACGAACGGCTTAAACTCTCTAATAGATGGAGCCCGGCAGTAAAATTTAGCCGTAAGCTTTTAACAGCGACGTGGGTAAAGCAGAGGGATCCAGAGAAGTTGAAAGTGATGGGCAAAGATACACAA
>NW_005871795.1:71978-90207 GCF_000147115.1 Myotis lucifugus | reverse complement strand
GAGTGAGAAATTGACCAAAGCACAGTTGCGGTCTAAAAGGTGCTCATTTCTGCCCTTCACAGATGAGACACAATGAATAAAGACATGACTTATAATATCAGAGGACGGTTGAACAGCTACATACCAGTGTTCTCCCGGCAGACAAATACCCATTTATTTCAAGTATTCATGAACCATTTTAAAAATGGATTACATTCTAGCTCTCAAGAAAAGCATCAGGTTATTCCCCAAATACTATAGGAATTGTGTATCTGTGACTGCCAGGTGATAGCTGGAATCAAACCGTGACCTCCTGGTTCATGGGTCGACCCTCAACCACTGAGCCACACCATCCATGAAATTTGATGAATTTCGGTGCCAAAATGCAGAACACTTGTAACAGCGATGAATTCATCTGCTCGCTTTTTAAGTTAGCGTTCCAGCCTGGTGGGGTGATCTCATCTCAATTTGGTGTCTGGCTTTTGAGGGCGCAGGCCCTAGGTTATAATCCCCCTGTTTTTAAACAGTCCCCGTCCTTGGAACAGGCCAGGCCTCTGTGCCCAGGACCCCTACCCACGTCTCTCCCAGGCCGCACAGGGGGTGGCTGCCCCGCCCACTGTGTTAACATCTTGCGGAAATAAAGGCCCTCATCTGCTTAGCATTCCTCTAACATGCCAACGTCGTGCCCTCATTAAAAGAGGAGACGAGGTGCCTGGCACTTCCTTCCTGGGTGCCCGCCAGCCTTCTGCTCAGATAATCCCCTCCCCAGGATCTGGGTCTGGCGTGATTGACATTGATGTGCGGCTTCCTCCACTGGCTTCTTTCTAAATCTACATTGTTGGCTTTCCACTGGCTTTTCTTTTCATCTCCAGGACTCCCCATCACGTTTTGAAATGAATATTTAAAAATCCATCTAGTGTATAACAGAGTTAAAGTCAGAGCATCAAGTGGCTGATAATGCGAGCAGTAGGCCTGTGTGAGCGCACCCCAGCCCCAGGGACACCCGCTTCCAGGTCAGCCAGGCTTGGTTGCTTTTATTCCTTGTTTGTGGGAAAAAACAAACAGTCCTTATTTTTCTGAAAATATGTTTTTCTTGATTTCAGAGAGAGAGGAAGGGATAGAAAGAGAGAGAGAGAAACATCAATGATGAGAGAGAATCATGGATCGGCTGCCTCCTTCACGCCCCCTACTGGGGATCGAGCCCAAAACCCGGGCATGTGCCCTGATTGGGAATTGAATGTGACTTCCTGGTTCATGGGTCGATGCTCAACCACTGGGCCACACTGGCCAGGCTAGAATCCAGTCTTAACTATTGTATTTGTTTGACAAACGAAAGTGACAGTAGGGTTAAATATACGCGGCATTTGTAAAATGAAGAGGAAAGCTAGTCAGCCAGGTTCTGTGACAACATATTTATCATGAAGATCACAGGGAACAAGGCAATAAATTTACAAAATAGGACAGTGTCAGGCATGCCCAGCATCCATGAAAATAGGTAAAAATAGATTTCTTACCATTTCTCCTTTTTTATAACTGACCCCATCTTGTTCTCCGACTCCTGTTGTCAGGATCGTTATTGTCTTGAGGAAATCTCGTTTGTGGGAAAATGCTCTGCAGCGAGGCCCATAGAAAGTTGTGACTTGACAAGTTTTCCATTAAATGAAAACTAGAAAGCGACCAGGCGATAGCAGGAAAGCTGGCAAGCTTTTTTTCTTTTCCTTGTCAATTTAGAAGTGACAGGAGCGTGGCTTCTATGATTATTCACCATATTAATTGGAAAACAAGGGTTGCCAACTTGGATGTTATTTTTCTTTGGTGGTGGTTAGGCCCAGGTCGTTAGTCTCCCAGGTAGCATTTACAGTCATTCGCTTAGAAGATGCCTAATAATCTGTTTGTAATCGCTCAATTTCTCAAAATATGGTAATTACACAACCCTAGTTGATCATGGTCATTTAAGAACTGGGATAGCCCTGGTCAGTGTGGCTCAGTTGGTTGGGCTTTGTCTCGGGCACCTAAAGGTCGCTGGTTTGATTCTTGGTCAGGGCACATGCCCAGGTTTCCCGTTTGATCCCGGTAGAGGGCATGCAGGAGGCAGCGATGGATGTTTCTCTCTCTCTCTCCCTTCCTCTCTCTCTCAAAATCAGTAAACAATCTTTAAAAAAAAATTTTTTTTTAAGGAGCTGTTACAGCCCAGCCGGCATGGCTCAGTGGTTGAGCGTCAACCTATGAACCAGGAGGTCACTGTTCCATTCCTGGTCAGAGCACATGCCCAGGTTGTGGGCTCGATCCCCAGTGTGGGGTGTGTAGGAGGCAGCCAGTTGATGTTTCTCTCTCACATCAATGTTTCTCTCTCTCTCTCCCCCCTCCCTCCCTCCCTTCTCCTCTCTCTAAAAAAATCAATGGCACATTCACACAACTTTTATTATAGTGTATTGCTATAATTATATTTTATTAGTTATTTTTGTTTATCTCTCACTGTTCCTAATATATAAATTAAACTTAATTTATATGGATAGGTATGTATGAATAGGAAAAATTACAGTATACACAGGGTTTGGTAGTAGGGAGGTTTCAGACATCCATGGGAGTCTTGGAATGTATCCCCTGTGGATAAATGGGGGGAGGGGGCAGCTGCAAAGTCATTCTCTCTATCTTCCATTTTCCGTCAAGGAAATGAGGCAAAGAGAATGTCCCCCAGATAGATCCCAGGCTGAAGGACTGAGGCACCTACCTGCCGTGGAAGGTATAATAAGGGGAAAGACTGATAAAATGGACCACAACTCCATTAGCATCCTGTGTGTGTCAAACACCCACCCCCGGAACTGGCGAGTCAGGACATAGCCCTGTCTCCCTCCCCATCCATCCCTATTACACTAAAAGCAGTCATAAATCAATAGGGAGACATTAGCATCCCATGGACACGGCTGCAGCAGGCTCTAGTCAGTCACTAGGCACGTCGCTGAAGAGATACCAAAGGCAAGTAACCGGAAAAGTGTTGAACTTACATGCAAATGAAAATAGCTCTTTTCTTTGTGTGTGTGTGGGGGGGGGGGGAGCGGTCCACCAAGCTAGTAAAGGGCCTTTTAATAGGCTCTCAGTGTGGGTGAGCGAATAGGGGGCAACCGCTCTCATACCCACTGGAGGGAATGGTGACGGTGCAGCCTTTATGCCTGGTGACTCATCCTATTTCAAAGGGTCCATACTAAAATCAGCGACGGCAATAAAACCTGTGTGTGAAGATACTCACTGTGGCTTTATTGTTAATCCTCACCCAAGGATATTTTTTTCATTGCTTTTCAGAGAGAGTGGGAGGGAGGGAGAGAGGAAGGGAGGAGGGAGGGAGGCAGACCGACCTCTAGCACAGTTCCATTTTGTTTTCCCTGCTTTCCTTTTGTCAGTCCACCCAAGACTCAGAGTGGATCCTTGGCTATTTTGGGGGAGGTGGTGGTCTCCAGGACCATTAAAGATAGGTCAGATCAGAGCTGGTTGTGCAGGGTTATTCTTCCCAACCTCTCTCCCTCTTCCTTCCATTCATCGTCCCATCCATCCACCCATTCACCCATCCATCTACTCACCCATCCATCCATCCACCCACCCACTCACCCATCCATCTACTCACCCATCCATCCATCCACCCACCCACTCACCCATCCATCCACCCACCCACTCACCCATCCATCTACTCACCCATCCATCCACCCACCCACTCACCACCCATCCATCTACTCACCCATCCATCTATCCATCCACCCACGCACCCACCCAGTCACCCATCCACTCTACCGTCTATCTACCCACCTACCCATCCATCCACCCACCCACTCACCCATCCATTCATCTATTTATCCTTGTACTTATTTCTTCATCCATCCATCCACCCACCCACCCAGTCACCCATCCATTCATCTGTCTGTTCGTTTATTCATCGATCCATCCATCCACCCACCTACCCTTCCATCCACCCACCCACCCAGTCACCTACCATTCACGCATAATGATCTGAGTGCCTGTTGTGTGCCCAGTCCTGTGTTTGGAGCTGGGGATATATCGTGTTAGACAAGAAAGACCAGGTCTTGCCTGGTGAGCTTACGTGGTTGGCAGTAGTTCTGCTCACCCGTGACTATATTTAAACTTTTCATTTGGCAAGCGTCCGGAGTGACTGACAGCTCCATCTTTGTATTTTGTGGTTTCTAAATGTGACGCTTTCTTGACATTTTCATTATACTAACTTTGATAGGAGCTGGTGAGTGGCAGCCCAGGACCCCCCGCGTTATCCAGTCTGCCAGTCCTGGGTGCTCTTTATGATCTAGTGACGCGTTTGGCCATATGGGCGTGGACTGAGAACACGGGCCACTTTACATCCTAGGAAGTCATGCACATTTAAACAATTCAGAAAACTTACTTTTTCCTTTTGGTGCGACAGCGTAAGAAAAATGGAGAAGTGATGCTTTCAGAAATGGAAACATATTTTTTGAGTGCGTGAGAGTGTAGCTGTCCAAAAGCTTCCCGTGAGAGAATTGATTAGGAGTGTAGAAGGCTGACCACAGGGCTGCTCTCCAATCAATTTCAGACTCCCAGCGATTCTAGGAACATCCCATCCCAGTTAGTGCTTTGATCGTTATTTTACTCCACGGACTCTTAAACATGTCTGTTATCTCACTTGATATTCCGTTTGAAAGTTAATTTGTGTAGTAAGTAGGTTAGGTGCGTATCACAGTATTTCATCGCCGTAAGAGCCAGGGAGTATTCTGCTCATGTTGTGATGGATTTGTTCATCTCTGTGTCAGTTTTGCACGTTCGAGGTGAAGAGGTCTTAGGAATGTCCTCAAAACAAAATGCTAGAAGATAATGCAGCAACCTGTATTTATTTTAGAAGGAGAACGGTTGTTAAGCAAATTTCTCTAGGCTTTCTGTAGGTGAGATTTCTAAGCTCATTCATGTAAATGAGCAAACAATAGATATCTTCAGAAAAATAACTAAAAGTCTCTGCATTTCATTTCTGAAAAAAAAGAAAGTATTGACGTGTATAAGCCAAATGCAAAATATTATTAATAACAAGTAAATCAAGAGATGAGAAGAACTGGTATAAACAAAGCAGCAATGAGCAATTAAAACAAGAAAATGTGAAGTTAGGTTTGAATGGTTGATACCAATGTGGTTGTTCAAAACATCTGGGAGGTAAGGTGAAGTAGAAAGCACATGTACCTACAAAACCTGTAGGCATATGTGTTATCGCTATACACGTCTTGGATAAATAATTTCAAATAGGTGTTTAAAAAATGGTATAGAAAAGAGATGTATCATTTCCAAACGCCTAGAAAAAGGAAACAGCAAACCAATAGAAAAGTTGACCAAAATAGCAAAACACAGGAGTATTAGAAACACAAAAGACAAGAAAATGTCGTGAACAAGCATGAACATAGCAGGGGAAACATCAGCTACGTTAGCGCTGGCTAGACGTTTGGGCAAAAGCCCTTGGCGACACGGAAAGCACAGGAGGTAGGTGCCGCTTTGGACTTGGAGAGAGCGGTGAGGAGAAGTGTTGGTAAGAGCTTAGGTTCTCAGAGCGCCTCCGTCAGTGTTTTGATAAAATCCTGGGCTCCCAGGGCGGTTTTTCCCCCCGTCTGCGTGGTGCATAACTTCAGCTTGCAGTCAGCTCCGTGATAAGATGTCTTTAAAATGTGTTTGCTGTAACTTCCGAATCCGTGATCTCAATCATTATCCTAAAATGTTCTAAATTGCTCCTTCTTCTACCGTTGGTCGTGTGCCGCATATTCTTCCATTCTGACTTTTCCGCTGAGCAAAACGTAATTGCTTTTGTGGAATATAGCGCTGTGGATGGTGTAATCAAATATTAAAAATAGAACTGCAGGGTTCTGCGGAAAATGCAATTAAAGAAGCCGTGGACGTGTGTGTCTCTTCACTCCTGTTCATAACTTCTTTTCAGACTAGAGCTATTAGAGAAAATCAGATCTTGATTTGAGGTGATTTATATGGAAAATGTATGTGAATTATATTTGCAAGATAATATACACTACTCATATGTCACTCACATGAAAGGTCCTTTTTTTTTTTAAACTCATTATTGCACATAGGCCTGAAGACTTAAAACAGCCTTTGTTCAGTATGGATGTTTAAAAAAATACATGTTTTTATTTATTTTTAGATAGGAAGGAGAGGGAGAGAGAGAAACATCAATGATGAGAGAGAATCATGGATTGGCTGTCTCCTGCACGCCCCCCCCTACTAGAGATTGAGCCCACACCCTGGGCATGTGTCCTGACTGAGATTTGAACCGGCGACCTTTCAGTACATGGGTTGACACCCAACCACCTGA
Organism: Myotis lucifugus; assembly: GCF_000147115.1. NCBI lineage: Eukaryota > Metazoa > Chordata > Mammalia > Chiroptera > Vespertilionidae > Myotis > Myotis lucifugus. The sequence continues at coordinate 83,891 of NW_005871795.1, read as the reverse complement.
GCTGCTGGAGAGGCCACTGCATCTGTCCAGGCCCACATGGTCAGAGAGAAGGAGCCCTTCATGCCACCAGCGGCACGGTTGTTTAGGTCCCCCAGCCTCTGTTGGGGGGTCGTAGGAGCGTCTGAACCTGTAGGTGGACATAGGCCATGAGTGAGGGGCAGGGGTCTAGGTAGAACCTCGCTGTCCCGTGTGTCCCTTCATCCAGACCAGGGGTGGGGAATGTCGGCCTATGGGCCGTGTAAGGCCCGCAGAGTCATTTGGTCTGGCCCTGCCAAGGCGTTAGGGGTGAGTTGATGAAATGTTTGAGCAAATAGAGAGGCTAATTTTAAGTGGGTCCTTTTGTATGGCCCGAGAGTGATGTTATAAATACCCAGGTGGCCCTTGGCAGAAAAAAGGTTCCCCACCCCTGCCCTAGACAGTGGGCGGCCGGCTGGTCCTCACACGCCCATGGGATGGTCAGCAGTGCGGGAAGTCCCCTACCCCTTCCTCCTCTGTCCTCCTGACTCTGCCTCCTCCCGGGGCCTCACTACGTGCCAGGACACAGACTCACTTGGCATACACGTCTCTGCCTGGGCAGCCTAGGAGGACCAGGGCTGGCCTGAGGGCAGAGGGCAGGAGAGAGGGCCACCTGGGGGCTGCAAGGGCCCAGGGAGGGAGGCTGGCAGCCTGTGGGCCCCGCAGTGGCCAGGTCTGGACTGCAGGGGGCGCTCCGAGGTGCCACTGTGAATGTTGGGGAATTTAGGGGACCCTACCCTTCAGGGCAGGAATTGCAAGAACGGAGTGTGCTCTGGGGAGATGAACTCAGAGGAGTCAGGACTGAGGAGCACAGGCCGAGGCCCTCTAGGGACAGATTTTGGGGTCTGCATGCGTAGTGTGTGGTTTGTAGCATTAGGACAGCGGGCCTTCAGTCATCATCATTTGGAAACGGAGGAACGATTTGTCTACCAGACAGGTCCGCCTCCTGTTCTAATTGCAGTGGGTTTAAAAGTTGATGCGGGTCTGTGAGTTCGCTGGCGTAATTAGACTCTGAGAGCTTTTCATTACACTTAATGTGATTTTAATGGAATTAATGTACTGTACCAACAAATACATTGTTTTTATTGCGCAAAGAGGACACTTCTGAAAGGAGAGAATCAGAACGATTTGCAAATGGTTTACGTAACTTTCTTCCCCAGACGGGGAGACACCTGCCCACTCCGATCTCCTTTCCCGCTGGCTCCCGCGGAGGAGAGAGCGGGAGGCTCCTGCATGCACTTGGGCGCTGGTTGGATTTCATCTTTGAAACTTGCATTTATGTCTTTTTTTAAAAATAGTTTTTTATTGATTTCAGAGAGGAAGGGAGAGGGAGAGAGAGAGAGAAACATCAATAATGAGAGAGAATCATGGACCCAGTGCCTCCTGCACCCTCCCCTACTGGTGATCAAGCCCACAACCCGGGCATGTGCCTTCACCGGGAATCGAACCGTGACCTCCTGGTTCATAGCTCGATGCTCAGTCACTGAGCCACCCCAGCCAGCCTGGCTGCATTCATGTCTTAAATCCGAAGTGCCTCTCCTGCCTGGGCCCTGACTGCCTGGGGGCTCATCTTCATAGGAGGCCTTGTGGGAGGACACTAGGACCTACTTACAATGGGGCCTCCTGGAACAGGGCCCTGTTGGAGGGGGAGCCACACCTCCTCTCTTCACTGTGCCTGTTGGGATGTGGGGGCGGGAGAGGGGGCCGTCTCCAGGATTTGAGTGACCAGGAGGAGGGGTGCCCTGTGGGAGATAAAGATGACAAGCGGAGACTGGGTTGGGGAGGGGAGTGCAGGTGCATTTTTGGACAGGAGCTGGGGAGGGGGACCTGGGGCTCTGGGCTGGAGAATAACCTGTGTGTGTGTGTGTGTGTGTGTGTGTGTGTGCGCGCGCACGCACATGCGCTGGATTCTAGAAGTGATTCTTCAGGTTGCAACTGTCCCTACTGTTTCGATTGTACATTAAAGGTTCCCGAAGCATCTCACCTTCCTGCACCGTTTGTCTTTCCAGGTGCTGCTGTCAGGACTCATTGGCGTCGTCTCCTGGAAAAGGCCTCTCTCCCTCGTGGTAAGTCGCACCTGCTCTCCGTGGTGGCCTTGGAACAGGGCTGTGGCCTCTGTGGTGGGAGCGCTTTCAATGCGATTGGCACAGAATTCTGGCTTTTTTGCCCAAAGGGGAAAGCAGACCTTGCTGAAAGCGTCGTAAGTGATAACCAAGCGCATGTGGCCTGTCCCACTTGGAGAGCAGCCGCTCAGGAGCTTGCCTGAGATGCGCGCGTGCCTTCCTCTCTGTTTGCTCCCTTCCGGTGCCCTCCTACGAGGACATGCCGTGAACCAAGACGATCTAATAAGCGTAGATGCATTTTGTCTAGACGTGGAAACACGTGCGTGCATATACGTATGCTCATGTGTGATCACACAGATAGGGCGTGTTTTAGCGGAGTGCAAGGAATGTCAGCTCTTTGTGTGTTTTGGAGACTGCACCTCTGCGAAGGGGATGTTTATCGGAGTAGCAGAGTGAAGAAAGGAGTATCACTCATCCTGGCCCGTGTGGCTCATTTGTTTGGATGTCGTCCCGTGCTCCGAAAGGTCACCGGTTCCATTCCTGGTCAGGGCACAGGCCCGGGTTGCGGGCTTGATCCCCAGTAGGAGGCGTGCAGGAGGCAGCCTTTGATGTTTCACTCTCACATCGACGTTTCTCTCTCCCTCTCCCTAAAAATCAATACATACATTTATGTAATATATTTACGTATCTGTGTATGAGTGAATGGCTTCTCACGTTGCTTTGGGGTGGTCCTGGGGAGACATGGAAAGAGGATGTTGGTTCCTCCATCTCAGAAGCACCCCAAGCAGGTTTGTGTACGCTGGCCTGTAGGCATGTTCTTCTCCGCGTGCGCATGAATACATTTGTGTGTCCGTGTCTGTGCAAGGGCGGGAGGTTTTCCCGGTTCTGATGGATAATGGAAAAGACGGCATGGCTTTTTTCTTTTTTTTTTGTAATAATGAATTATTTACATCTCTTCTTTAAGTGATTAGACTTGGAGATAATGACATGACCCGGTAGGAATGGAGATAAAAGGAACGTGGACCACCCAGCCAACGTGGCTCCGTGGTTGAGCGTCGACCTGTGAACCTGCCTCCTGCACGCCCCCTACTGGGTATCCAGTCCACAACCCGGGCATGTGCCCTGACTGGGAATCGAACTGTGACCTCCTGGTTCATAGGTCGATGCTCAGTCACCGAACCACAGTGGCCGGGCTGCACCGTCCATTCTTGACAAGAGTTGTCTTGTGTCCACCTTGGAAAGCCCTGCCTCTAAAATGCCTCCCTTCCTAATGGGCTTCCTTTGCCCTGGAGTCTTCACGTTCTCCTAATAGAAAAAAGTCGTTAAGAAAAAAAAACTCAGACGCTGAGGTAGCTCTCATATAAGAAAAGTAATAAATGAAGTGTCCCTCGATTCTAAATGCGTCTTCTTTCACTAAGAAGGCAATTACTGTTATAAAGATATAGCCTTAGAAAAATTATTATGGCTGAGAAGTGTGTGCTGTGTCCGTCCGCGGCACAGTTAATTTTAAAAGTATTACCAAGCATACAAATCATACGTCTGAAATGCTGAACTGTACTAATTTGGAAGTGAATTTAATCTGCTATTCTGAGGGCCTGTCTGCTTACCCGGCTTTTAAAAAATTGTAACTCAGAGGCTCTTACTCACCAGACTGTCTTCCAAGGGTCCAACCTCTTTTAATGAAGAGCATTACTCAGGGCCTTATCTTTCATCTCCGAGTAGTCTTATGCGGTACAGTAAGTAACGGTAATATTGGAACATCCATATTTCACCCTGGTTGTATGGGTATTAAATCAAATTGTTGCATTTTTATCAAAATACAAAAATGCTGATTGGGAATGAAAAGAAGACTCAAAGTTGATTGTTTTGCTATGTTTGCTTAAATTCCCCCAAAAGATAGAAAAATGGATTGAAATTGATTTAAGAATAGCGCTGTGTAGGCAATATGACCTAATGACGAAGAGAAATTTATTTATTTTTTCTTATTTTTTTTACGAAGAGAAATTTTAAAAATCAGTTACACTGATTATTTGCACACTGACTTCAGGAGAGAGAAAGAAACGGTCTGCCTTTTGTATACATGTGATACTGTTAACAAACACAGGTCTTTTAAAAAATATATTCTTTTTATTGATTTCAGAGAGGAAGGGAGAGGGAGAGAGAGAAAGATCAATAATGAAAGAGAATCATTGATCGGCTGCCTCCTGCATGCCCCCTACTGGGGACCGAGCCCACAACCCAGGCATGTGCCTTGACCGGGAATTGAACCATGACCTTCTGGTTCATGGATTGAAGCTCAACCACTGAGCCAGGCCGGCCAGGCAATACATGCTCATTTAAATGTCATTCTCCTGCAAATTCTACGTCGGCTGAACACAGGGCAGAACCTGGATGGGTTTCATCTAATGGGAACAAGAGAGAGAATTTAAATGCTTATGCATCTTGGTTAATGGAATCTGAAAAGCTGTCAAATGACAAGGGATGGATAATATCGTGTGATAATAAACAAATGAACCAAATGACCGGCCCGGGGGAACAAGGATGGAAAGAAAGAAGTCTAGGAAATACCCAAAGGCCAGTTAATAAGGAAAAAGGACTGAAACGTCCCGACAAATGAGATAATGACAGCGGCCCACCGAGGAGAGAGCCGGGCTGGCTGGCAGACGTGGGCAGGCAGCTGGCATGTCAGAATGAGCGGCAGCTGGGGTGTGGAGGATGAGTGGGAAGGACAGGCTCGTAAATGGCAAAATGATGAGTGAGTTAGTAAATCTGTCAGGTGATGAATGAGCTGACGATCCCCATCGGACAGATGACAGAGAGGGGCCGAGTGAAAAAGGCAGTCAGCGCAGACAGCCGGGAAGCAGGAAGCCTGCATACCTAGAACCAGGGGACTTGCAGATGCAGTTTCGCCGTGGCGGGTAGATCAGTTGGTTGCTGCAACATTGTCCCTGTATGCCAGGGAGTCAACCAGTGAATGCAGAAATAAGTGGGACAACAAAACCATGTTATTCTCTCTTCCTCTCTCCTCCCCTCCTTTTCTCCATCCCTCCCCCCTTTCTCTATCTCTCTAAATCAATTTTAAAAATTTAAATGCACCGTAGCAGGTTTGGCTTAGTGGATAGAGCATGGGCCCACAGACTGAAGGGTCCCAAGTTCAATTCCAGTCAAAGGCACCTACCTGGGTTGCAGGCACATGTGGGAGGCAACCAATCAATGTGTCTCTCACATCGATGTTTCTCTCTCTCTCTCTCTCTCTCTCTCTCTCTTTCTTTCTCTCTACCCCCCCCCCTTCCACTCTCTCTAAAAATCAATGAGAAAAATATCCCCAGGTGAGGATTAACAACAACAAATTTTCTAAATGCAATTTTATAAGCACGAATAGGGTCATGTAACTAATTACAGTATTTGATCTGCTTTGGCAACTATTAACAACATAACGAAACTCCCATTAAAACACTAAGGTTGTACACAATGTGCTCAGGGCTATGAGGACTGATTTGCATTCTACGCCTACCACTTGCTAGCTGTTAGCGTCTTCATTCCTGGGCCTTTTCACCTATAAAATGGGAATAATGATAGGAGTGCCTTTCCTCTGTCAGTATGAGGTCACTTGAGGATTAAAGTCCATGTGAGAAACTTAGAACAGTACCTGGCACATTATAAGCAAAGAAGAAATTACTGTTAGCTGCTGTGATCATGTTCTACTTTTGTTTCTTTCTCGGGGTGTAAATTTCATCTTACACATACTCGGTGTCTACATCAGCAGACGGATCATCCCAAAGACTTCATCTTGGTTGAATAAATGAAATACTGATGAGTTCCCTTATCTCTTATCAAACAGTAATTAGTATTGCAAACATTTTTGGAAGGGAGGGTGTCTATCTAGGGCTTTTTTTTGTTTGTTTTTCAGAGTTTAGTTTTCAAACTTGAGAAACAAGAATTAAATTTCTGTTTGTAATTGATTCACAAAAAAATTTAAGTAATATTAAAAGGAAAGTAATGAAATTAAAATCCAAGAAACAAGTCAGTCAAAAAAAATTCTTTGAGAAGAGTTATAAGTACATTAACCTCTGTTATTATGGATTAAGATTGAATAGAGAAATAAAAAAAAGAAATGTAACAATGTAAGGAAGGGATTTTATTTTTTAAACAATTACTAATATATATTTTTATTGATTTCAGAGAGGAAGGGAGAGGGAGAGATAGAAACATCAGTGATGAGAGAGAATTATTAATCAGTTGCCTCCTGTACGCCCCTTATTAGGGATCGAGCCCACAACCCGAGCATGTGCCCTGACGGAGAATTGAACCGTGACCTCCTGGCTCCTAGGTCTGCATTCAGCCACTGAGCCACACGGGCCGGACTCGGTCAGTGATCCTACAGTTCGTTCGACCTAAACATCCTTGTGCTGCCGCAGAAGAGAGTGGGGCTGGCTGCGTTTCTTGTTCTGAAAACTAGCTGGGGCTTTGAGCAGTGGTCTGGCTTGGGCTTCCCCCCTCCCCCCCACCCGTCCCTAATGAGAAAACCTAGAAAAGCGAGAGGATAGAGTTCGGAAGACAGTGTAATAAATAGATGCTTTTGTTCTTTTTTCCCCGTGTTCCTGGCACAGCGTCTGTAAAACCATTCCAATTTCCGGAATGCTGAGCGCGCCTTTTATATGCTAATTGTTGTTGGTGTGGAAAAACCCCACACAATCTCCTATTTCCACTCCTCTGCCGTGGAGGAACACGGCGGCTGGTTACTAGGTTCCAGCGTCTCCGTATCACGGGCAGCAGGGACTCGCTCGCTGGCACCTCGGTGCAGGCTCCGGAACAGCTGAGGAGTGTGCGGGGCAGGTGCAGAAACGAGGTGTTCTTACTTTTCAGAGTTAAAAAAAATAGGATAGGTCTTTTTGGTGGCATGCACTTCGAGTTTAGGTTTTAATTTCACATGTGATTTCTAGCAAATGGGCTTCTCTTTGGTGTCAGTGTTGTAGAGGCAGGGGCTACGGGCAGGTGGGTGTCCATGGAGAAAGAATGTCCTGTTGCAGCTCAGGCGCTAAAACCAGCCCATAGAGAACAACCTGCCCTGGCCAGCGTAGGTCCTGCTTGAGCATCTACCTATGAACCAGGAGGTCACGGTTCAATTCCCCATCAGGGCACATGCCCAGGTTGTGGGCTCCATCCCCAGTAGGGGGCGTGCAGGAGGCAGCTGATCCGTGATTCTCTCTCATCATTCATGTGTCTATCTCTCTCTCCCTCTCCCTTCCTCTCTCTCTAAAAGTCAATAAAACATATTAAAAAAATAAATGAGAGGTTTTTCACATGACGAAATCTCTCACTGCAGGCAATGATAAAAGACACGAGCGATACCATGTACGTTTTAACACTGTTTGTATTTGAAATTCACAGAACAGCTCGGAAGGGAAAGTGAACTTCATTCTAATTCAGCTTGCTGCTCTTTCATGCTAAGACACAGTGGTTCCCGGAGTTAAGGAGAAACCCACCATCCGCCCCTCCCTTCCCCCCTTGATTGCAATTCATCTCTCTTTCTTCCTCCGTAGGACTCCTCGGCGATCGCACGCTCTCCCCCGGAGGGTGAATTTTCACTCCTGTCTACTCTGTTCCTTGCCGTTCCCAAACCATGTATTAGCGGTGCCACGGTGCGGGTTTAATTCTCACTTTGTAATTGGTTTCCTCGCTCCTGTCTCTGGTCTCCTGTCATCGGCGTCTCTCCGATTATCGCCTCCAGTGCTGCTGGAGGGCAGGCCTGTTGGTGTTAGGGCCTCGGTCCATGAGGTGCTAGGGGGGCCAGCTTTCTTCCCTGCTGTCAGCTCTGTTTCCGGGTCCGTGTGGTTCTGTTTGTTTCCCTGCTTGCTGTGGGGGGGTGGTGTGTTTGCCCACACTCCCTGCGCGCTCTGTCTCGCTCATACGTGACGCAGTCTGTACTGTGTGTCCCTTCACTCCTCCCTGACGGCCTTCAGCCAGTTTGCCATTCCCTGTTAGAGACGATGCCACCTGCCAGCCTTGTTCCCCTGCCCCCCCCCCCCCCCCCCAGCAAAGGATGAGGAGAGTCCATGCAGCCTGAGCCCTTGCCAAGGCCCTACTCTCTTGACTTTGAGTATTGTCTAAGTAAACTAAAAATAACATATGGCCCAGCCGGTGTGGCTCAGTGGTTGAGCATAGACCTATGAACCAGGAGGTCACAGCTTGATTCCCAGTCAGGGCACATGCCCAGGTTGCAGGCTCAGTCCCCAGTAGGGGGCGTGCAGGAGGCAGCCGATCCGTGATTCTCTCTCATTGATGTTTCTCTCTCCCTCTCCCTTCCTCTCTGAAATCAACAAAAATCTATTTAAAAAATAATATGATCAGCATTTAAATGGAAGCTGTTCACACTTTCATTCCACCCGGCCAGGTAATCATCCTGGATTTTTTGTATAAAAGAAAGGCTAGAGTGTCCTGGATGGTTTGAATGGAGAGGCACATTTGAAATGCAGTGTCCCATTTAGTGACTGATTTAAACAGTTGGGTTCTTGGCAAATGAACTTAAAAATATAAAAAGATTGGCAAATTTTTTTCTGTAGGTCCTAGAACCCTTGATATAACTTGCTCTTGTGGAAAAAGAATATGAGACAAGTATAAAAAATGGGCTCAATGTAATCAGAAGAAAAGTCTGGGTTTTTTTTTAGTTTTTTTTTTTAGAAATGTGCTGAATTCCGAGAGTTAATTAAAACCGAGACGTCACGTGATATTCCGAATGTGTTATATTTAGCTTTTTCCTTAAGAAGAAGTTACCTCTTCTCTGTAAATGTAACTCTCTTGGTTTCTTAAATCTGCCAGCCACACAGGACCGTGGTTCTCCTTTAAGATTCAGGCGAACAGGCTTGACCGCCATGCCCACATGTGGGAACCCAGCATGCTCCAGGCCTGTCCTCCCTCCCCAAGACTGCTGTGCCCGGTCCTGAAGGGTTTCCTGGCCACCCTGACTCCAGTGTCCTGCCCTCCCTGCATGAGAGTTGTTGTTTTTTTCTATATGACATTGAGGTCTGTGAGCCATTTTGCGTTAGTTTTTGCATATGATGTGACATGTACCTTGAGGTTGATATCTTGAATTTTTCCAGCACCATTTTAAAAATGCATATATTTTTATTGATTTCAGAGAGGAAGGGAGAGGGAGAGAGAAATAGAAACATCAATGATGAGAGAGAATCATGGATCGGCTGCCTCCTGCACGCCCCCTACTGGGGATGGAGCCCGAAACCCGGGCATGTGTCCTTGACCGGAATCAAACCTGGGACCCTTCAGACCGCAGCCTGACGCTCTATCCCCTGAGCCAAACCAGCCAGGGCGAGCAGCACCATTCTTCTTTGAAAAGATCATCCTTCTTGTCTGGCCAGTGGTGTTAAGTGGTTAGAGCATCAGCACACGGACTGAGGGTCTTGTTCAATTCCCAATCAAGGGCACCTACCTGGGTTGCATGTTCAATTCCCAGCCCCGGTTGGGGCGCTTGGGGGAGGCAACCAATCGATGTGTCTCTCTCACATTGATGATTCTCTCTCACTCTCCCCCTCCCTTCCACTCTCTGTAAAAGCAATAAAAACTAATTCACAAGTGATGATTAGGAAAAAAGACATATGCAGTTCAGTCGCACTGAAGGCAAATAAGAATTCTCCTGGAAGATGATAAAACTTAAGTCCATTAAATAGCCAGACTCCTTTCTATTAGATTTTCAAATGAATGAGAAATTAATGAAGAGCTCTCACCATTGCCTCGGAACGGGCATATTTATAGCCCTCTCCTGCTTGCCAGAAATAAGTCCCCCTCATTTTTTCCCTGCCAGCCATTTCAGCGCCTGTCGCAGAAAATGCGACCAGGCGGTTGGTGCAAATAGGGTGTTTCCCACCAGAAAGAAAGGTTTGGGAGTCTTGGAGCCGTTTGTGAGCTGTGTCAGTTCTGGGACGTTCTGCCTTGGAGTGCTCCCTATGTTGATGTTTATTTGCTTACATATCAGTTATTCTCCAAGTCAGTTACACAACATTGAGTTCCAAATGGCACAGTTAGGAGAGACTGGCATCGCGCTCGGGACCGCTCCTCACGGTGCGCGCCTGCCCGCTGTGGACCTCGAGTTCGGTGCATGAGCTGAAGATGGCCCCTGGCCATCTAGATCTTTAATTTTTTTTAGAATATGTTTTTATTGATTTTAGAGAGGAAGGGAGGGGAAGAGCGAGATAGAAACGTCAGTGATGAGAGAGAATCATAATCCGCTGCCTCCTGCACGCCCCGCACCTGGGGATTGAGCCTGCAACCTGGCCATGTGCCCTGACCAGGAATTGAACCATGACCCCCTGGTTCATGGGTTGACACTCAACCACTGAGCCACACTGGCCTGGCTTGTTAGGGTTTTTTAAAATCATGGATCGGTAGTGAATTTTCTCTTAGGACCTTTCTTTCTGTTGTGAGATGATTATGGGAGAGATGTCCTTTATTCTGTTAATATGGTGAGTTACCCCCATTGATTCACCTCACCTTTCTCAGCTGCATCTCCACTTGGTTTGTCTGTGGCTCAGGATTTTTTATTGCATCCTCGTTTTGAGAATGTCCTTGTCAGATTTAAATGCTCAGTAGCCCAGCCAGTGTGGCTCAGTGGTTCAGCATCGACCCTAACCGGGGATCGAACCTGCACCCTTGGCGTATCGGGACGATGCTCTAACCAACTAATCCACCAGCCGGGGCTGCGTGGCTTTTCCTCTGAGGTGGGTTCTTTGCTTGTTCTCCGTCCTATGTTTTGTTTCCTCCCCAGCTTGTAGCATCTACGTTCCCAGCCCCCTGCTTCTGCCCTTCGTACGTTGCTTCTTCCCTTGTGGCTTTTATTTCATGAACTTTCGGTCCTGTCTTGTGTGACACAGCTTTCCGCGGAGCCTCCGAAAACAGTATTTGGTTTTCAGCAGGGACCGTGCTCTGTGAACATTTTAAACGAAGAAAAATAAAAAAGCCCGATTCTGCTCTAGAAGTATGTTGTTGTGCTGCACTCCCCTCTCCTTCTGTCCTCATTATGTTTTCATCATACGCTCTATTTATGCCTCCTCCCTCGGTTCTGCTCCATAGTAGCCATCTGTTCTGCAATTTGGCTGTCTCCGTCCTTCAAACCACTGCACTTCTTAGGAGGCACATGAGTTTGCTGCGCCTGGTGAACCAGGAGGTCACAGGTTCGATTCCCGGTCAGGGCACATGCCCGAGTTTCAGGCTCGATCCCCAGTAGGGGGCATGCAGGAGGCAGCCAATCCATGTTTCTATCTGTCTCTCTATCCCTTTTCCCTTTCCCTCTCTCTAAAAGCAATAAAAACATTTTAAAAACGTAGAAATGTCATCCTGGCATAAGATTAATCAAGTAACAATGTGTGCGGATTTTAATATTAAATGGCAGCGAGTGGGGCTGGATTTCTGTAAATTGTAAGTAAAATCACGCTTGGGCCCAAGGGTTCAGCATAAGCATAACAGGCGCATCCACATCAATTTCTGTGTGAAATTTCCCAAAGCACAGTCTTTCAATGTCCAGGAGAATAACCACAGTGAATCCGGTCATTTGCTTAGAGGTGAATGGGAGAGGCAGAGAAACCCCGTATGAGCAGGGGAGCCACTCGGATGATGATGAACAACTCACCAGGCCAGGACATTTCATCAGCACGTTTTTAATGACTTGGCTCCTAGGAGGCAGAGCGTTAGCTAAGATTTGCTTTTTCCCACACCGCCTCTCTCTGACTTGTAAGATTCAGAAATCGGGGGTGTGGGAGGTAAAAACCAACTCACGCTTCTCAAGAAAGAAGGAGGCCCTGGTTTCTCCAACCAGATTTTTCTC
>NW_005871795.1:69288-71503 GCF_000147115.1 Myotis lucifugus | reverse complement strand
TTGCTTTGCACCAGGTCACTGTCAGAAGTGTAACGCCTTTTCTGATCCTGCAGAAATCCCAGGGACGCAGAGGAGAATTCAGTAGACAGGAGAGATGAGAGCGCCTTGGCAGGCATTTGCAATCAAGGAGATGAAATAAAGCAATTAATTGCTGAGAGACATCTAAAGAGGAATGGGTAGTAGGCATTTCTTTGTTCGATGCGTTGGAAATCTTAGCTGGTGTAGTGTTTGCCTCAAATAATTTTTAATTTTTTTCTATTGGGCCTAGTAATAAAAGCATTAAGGTCATTAACATAAAGTGTTTGAAAATGTTTTTCTTTTTTAAACCACTTTGTCTTTATTACTTCACATGCTGAACAAAAAAGCCACAAATGTCATATTCAAATCACACTGAATTTCCTGAAAATTTGCATGTGGATAACTGCTATAGCATGGTGTACCTCTGATGTTAAAATTGATTGAAAATATATTTTTCATTCATCTCCTGAAGCAAGAAAATAAACATTGAAGTTCACTTTTAAAAGAAAATAACTTCCCCTGGCCAGTGTTGCCAAGTGGTTGAGCATCAACCTACGAACCAGGAGGTCAAGGTTTGATTCCCAGTCAGGGCACATGACTGGGTTGCAGGCTCCATCCCCAGTAGGGGGCGTGTGGGAGGCAACTAAGTGATGTGGCTCTCTCACATCTATGTTTTTCTCTCTCTCTCCTCTCTGCCCCTCCCTTCTACTCTCTTTAAAAAAATCAATGGAAAAAAATGCCTCCAGTGAGGATTAACCAAAACCAAACACAAAAACCTGTTACCTTTTCTCACACGTCTGGGTATGACAATCTGCTATCTGGGTAAAGATGCCATTGATGGACACTGATGATTTTCACACAGTCACAGGGGGCAGCTTAACCTGTGGTGCTGCTTGGTAATTTAAGTGAACACCTTAGCAAGAAAAAAACACACACACACAAAGGAAAAAAACCCGCTGAAATATCAGTTCAGTTGTTGGCAGTGGCTTTCATCTTATTCCCCATTTCTCTGTTGTCTCTTGGTTGCTGAGTATTTTTTTTTTAACTCGGGGTACAACTGATCTTTCTGGGGGAGTTTTTCGCAGAATTCTCAGCTGCAGGTTTCTTTGGACTTGAGACGTAACTTTAATTTGCAAGGACATAGAAGCAGATGAATTTTCTCATTGTAAAAACAAAATGAATGCCTCAATGATATATTTGCTTTTCTTAGCAGGCTTCTGTCAGTAGGATTGATGCTTGAGGGTATTTTGTTAGATCTTGTGTGGCACAGAAAGTATTACTCAGAGTTTACCCGATTTTAGCTGGCAAACTTGCATCAGAACATAGAATATCATTTTGCGTTTAATATTGCAGTTCCAGTGCCATTATCAGATTGCATTTTCATACTGAATTACAAACAAAAATTTTATGCTACTAACACTTAATGATATTTGTAATAAGATTGTGTTTTGATGCTATTCTTCAAATAATGTGTTTTGAATTGCTTTCCTTTGAATATATTTGCACTAAGGAGGAACTGAGTTTGATTTGGTTCTTTAAAGAGTTTACCCATTTCCTGGGTAGCTTTAAAAAAACAGGTAAATTCGCCCAGCCTGTGTGGCTCCGTGGTTGAGCGTGGACCTATGAACCAGGAGGTCAGGGTTCTATTCCCGGTCAGGGCACATGCCCGGGTTGTGGGCTCGATCCCCAGTAGGGAGGGTGCAGGAGGCAGTTTCTTCTTTGCAAGTCAATAAATAGAAAAGGAGCACATTTGCTAAGATCCATAGAAGTAATGGCAGAAGATTACAGATAGACCGAGTTAATGAAATGACTCATGGTGGCTATTAGAGCTGCACAATTATATATATATATATATACAGAGTGTACACACCATAGACTGTGAGAGATGATAGCCCTGGGTTCTCTTCTTTCTCATCAAACCCTAAGGCTGATATAGTAAGAATTAAGAAATTTAAGAGATTCACATTATTGCAGTTCTTGATCAGTGATGCCCAAAATTAAATGGTAATCTCTTGAGAGAGTGCGTTTGTTTGAAGCACCTTCTTACTCATTTCTGCTAAAATTGTGGTTGTTTATGTGAACAGGTGCTTTCCAAAATATAAACTGTGCATGACCCAGCAAAAACACGTCACTGAAACGAAATGTGCTTTTATGGGATGGTAAGGTCGGAGGTGTCGAGAAGAAGGAAGTTTGTAGC
>NW_005871795.1:37102-68745 GCF_000147115.1 Myotis lucifugus | reverse complement strand
CCTGCGCGCCTGCCGGCGGCTGCGGACTCACGCACTGCGCTCGCCTTCCTGACGCAATGCGTGCAGCCTCCACTGACGCACCGCGCATTGTCTGTGACGCAATACGCACGCCCCCTGGCCCCGCCCAGATGCCCGGCGCGCCGACTTACCCACAATTCCCACTGCGCGCGCCGCTCTCCGGTCGCCGCCTCCGGTGCCGCGCCGCTGAAGTTCCCGCCGGGCCGGGCTCCCGCCGCCGGGGACATGCTGCCGAAGCCGCGGAGCCGGGGCCGCCCCAGCTCCCAGGCCGACAGGGACGGGGGCCGCGGCGGGGACAGCCGGGCCGCGAGAAGCGCCGTCGCCGAGGAGGCCCCGAGCACCTCCCGCGGGGCGGGCGGCTCGCAGGACCCCCGCCGCTCCTCGTCGCAGGGCGGCCGCCCGGCCGACGCGCCCCTGGCCGTGGGGCCCCGGTCCCAGAAGCAGCTGGAGCTGAAGGTGGCCGAGCTGGTGCAGTTCCTGCTGATTAAGGACCAGAGGAAGATCCCCATCAAGCGGGCCGACATCGTGAAGCACGTCCTGGGCGACTACCGGGACCTGTTCCCCGACCTCCTGCACCGCGCCGCCGAGCGCCTGCAGTACGTGTTCGGGTACCGGCTGGTGGAGCTGGAGCCCAAGAGCAACACCTACATCCTCATCAACAGCCTGGAGCCCGTGGAGGAGGACGCCGAGCTGCGGGGCGACCAGGGCACGCCCACCACCGGCCTGCTCATGATCGTCCTGGGGCTCATCTTCATGAAGGGCAACGCCGTCAAGGAGACGGAGGTCTGGGACTTCCTGCGCCGCCTGGGGGTGTACCCCACCAAGAAGCACCTGATCTTCGGCGACCCCAAGAAGCTCCTCACCGAGGACTTCGTGCGGCAGCGGTACCTGGAGTACCGGCGGATCCCGCACACGGACCCCGTGGACTATGAGTTGCAGTGGGGCCCGCGAACCCACCTGGAAACCAGCAAGATGAAAGTGCTGAAGTTTGTGGCCAAAGTCCATAACCAGGACCCCAAGGACTGGCCGGCCCAGTACTGCGAGGCCCTGGCGGAGGAGGAGGACCGGGCCCGGCCTCAGGCCAGCGCCCCATCCCAGGCCAGCGCCCGATCTCAGACCAGCGCCCCTTCTCAGACCAGCGCCCGATCTCAGACCAGCACCCGACCTCCGAGCAGCGCCCCATCTCAGACCAGTGCCCGACCTCCGAGCAGCGCCCCATCTCAGACCAGTGCCCGACCTCAGACCAGCGCCCCAGCCCCCTCCTCTTGAAGCCATAGGTTCCGGGGGACCCCTGGGGGCCAGGGTCGAAGGCGCAGGCCTGAGGGGGTGTCAGTGGGGCAGGGGGCATATTTCTGTAAAGCTGAACTGTGTGTAGCTTTAGGATGTGTTTGCAAACTTTTGTTCTTTTACTATTATAAAGTATTTGGTTCCAAGTTTTCATTTATAAAAATATGAGTAGAGGATTTATTTTGTTTTAGTATCTGTATTTTGTGTGTGTGTGTGTGTGTGTGTATAAAAACTTGGCTAGCTTTATAAAACTAATTGGAAAACTTTGTACTGTGATTTGGAACAAAAAACACATCAGTAATTTGCTTTGGTGCCAAGTCAGTGTAAGTGGCTGTTATATGGCCTCCTAACTGCCCTAGTTTGTAAGGAAAAATAAAAGCCTTTATAAATTAAAAATAAAAATATAATTGCGTATGTCCTCTTGCTTCAGCACAGCTATTTTATGTTTTCTATGTATAAGAAAATTGTATTTCCTCGACATAACTTTTTTACATTCATGATTATTATTTAGCTCTGTGGCTAACCATTTAGCTTTTTTCCTACCCTCATTATAATAAATACTGTATCTTTGAAGCAGTTAAGCATTGTGCATTTTTTAAGTCATGAGTCCTGAGAAATTTCGTGACTCAGAACCAACATTTTTTAAACAGACACTTTTTGCTGCATGTTACAGTACGTCGTGTTTTGTAGAAGTTGCTTTACTTCCAGGTGTGCGTGCAGATTGCATCACGATGTGAAATACATTTCTCTTACTGTGACAGGTCACAGAAGTGTTAATAAGCCCGTTAGTGATTAACTGCACCGACTTGGGAAGCAGACACCCTGGCTTCAGATTCAGGCTCCACCTGACCACATGCCTGAGGGCAGGTC
Organism: Myotis lucifugus; assembly: GCF_000147115.1. NCBI lineage: Eukaryota > Metazoa > Chordata > Mammalia > Chiroptera > Vespertilionidae > Myotis > Myotis lucifugus. The sequence continues at coordinate 66,570 of NW_005871795.1, read as the reverse complement.
CCTAGTTGCTTACAGACCTCTCCTCACCTGTCAGCTGGGCTGCTGACGCCGAGAGTGTGGTAATGTGACCGTTAGGTGTGGAAGCGTATGTACAGTTCTTGGCACCATGCCTGGGGTTTTAGTTAGTACTTTGTTCCTTACATTTTAAAAAAATATGTTTTTATTTCCTGTGGTCTGGAGCAGCTAAAACATTATTTCTAAGGTTTCCTTTCATTATCTTGCTCGAAATCATTCCTAGAATTTGAGTCACTGGTTCAAAAGTTATGGCAATATTCTAGTCTGACTATGGTTTTATGAAAAAGTATAATTCATGGTATACGGTGAGTATAGCCCATATAAAATAGTACAAGCAGGGAAATGAGATGTTAAGATTTCCCCTGGTTGTGAGGTCATTGTAGGGTAGTGAAAAGGGGATAGGTTTTGAGGCTGCCAAACTGACTTTGATTTATGGCTCATGTTATGTCAGCATGGCGATTTGGGGTAGGTTTTAAACTCTCTGAGTCTCTATCTGCAACAAGGGGAAAATAGCAACTATAATTACAGGGTTTTTTTCCCCCTAATCCTCACCTGAGGATATTTTTCCATTGATTTTTAGAGAGAGTGAAAGGGTGAGAAACAGAGAAACATCGATGTGAGAGAGACATGGATTGGTTCACACACATCCCGACCAGGGCCAGGGACCGAGCCTGCAACCGAAGTACATGCCCTTCACTGGCATCGAACCCGGGACCCTTCAGTCCACAGACTGACGCTCTATCCACTGAGCCACACTGGCCAGGGCCATAGTTTCTTTTATGGATTAAATGAACCTGAAGAAAAGCTTGTGGTCTTCACTCTCCCGCCACAGCTTCCGCAAAATGCTGCTTACAGAGGCTCAGCCAGTAGCTTTCAGGGGGTGAATAAGAATTGTTTTGGGGGAAGAAACTGCAAATTAATCATGAAATGAGGTAAATAGTTTAAAAAAGTGAACTGGATCAACACTCACCTGGAAATAGCTACACGAGTCTGGTGGGCCTGTGGTGGGCATGGAGGAATGGGATGGCTCCTGGGTTTTCCTTCCGTTGAATGGAATTTGCATTTATTTCATCAGTGGAATATACTGGGCCCTCAGACATTCCTCCTGGTTTGCTGACTGGCCCTGTGCCTTCCCCTCCGGTGTGTTCTCATCCTGACGGTGAAAATGATCCTAACCCAGGGCCGTTACCAGTTCTGTCTGAGGCACATGCCCCCCCCCCCCCCACACACACACACTTTTCTCATAGAGATGTTAACAATTTACCAGCAGCGGATTACTAGGTGATTTCGATTTTAGAGCAGAAGGCAGTGCAGACCAGATCTTTTCTCCTCGCCCTTCCCAGAGGTGTCGGCGTCTGCGGGTCTCATGCTGTTGCAGGTTCAGTACGTTAATGTGCACGTACACGAGCGTTATGCGCAAGTGTTCTGTGAGCTTTTCCACCTTAAAGCTTGGTCGTAGACTGTGGCCTTGCGCTGCTCGTTGTTTTACACGACATTGGTTTTGAGATTTTGCCAATTAGATCTGATTCGTCCATTTTATTTGTTCCTCCATGGGGGGAAATAAGTTTATCCATTCCCTAATGGTTAGGCTATTTCCAGCTTTTAGCTATTTGCAGGCAGTACACACAGTGCTTCCTTAGGCACGTGTGTGAGAGCTTGTGTATGGCTACATTACCGACATGTTAGAGCTCCTTTTCCCCGATCTCTCCCCTGTGTCCGTCCCAGCCAGATGTGCATGTCACTGTACCTGGGGGAAGTCCCGATATGGAATTATCACTCTATTCACAGTGTATGGTCCCCTCCCATGTACGTAGCACACGGCCTACTATTTTCCTAGATCTAAAAGCGAATTCTCTTTTTTAATTGAAAAATGAGAACAAAGTGGTTTTGATGCACTCACCATATATATATATGCTACATAGATATATATATATAATCACTTAAAATCGACTTGCCAAATTGATTTTTAAAAAGTCAGAAGAGAAAAATCAATGCAACAAATTATAAAATGTAATAAATATAATCATTACTAAAGAGATTCATTCTGAAACAGCACTCATTGTGATCCCTAGGAATATTCCGGTGAGGATTTAAAAAATAACAATAAATAAAAGAAAGGTCTACTAAGAAATAAACTTCTTTCATTTGATTTTCTTTAGTGATCAGTTGTTATTTTTAAGGCTCTAGAAAACTATTTTGAGACTATTGTATAGTATTTTCAAGTTTAGCCTCAAATACTTTATTTTTTAAAATATATTTTATTGATTTTTTTACAGAGAGGAAGGGAGAGGGATAGAGAGTTAGAAACATCGATGAGAGAGAGACATTGATCAGCCTCCTGCACACCCCCTACTGAGGATGTGCCCGCAACCAAGGTACATGCCCCAGACCGGAATCGAACCTGGGACCCTTCAGTCCGCAGGCCGACGCTCTATCCACTGAGCCACACCGGTCAGGGCTCTTAAATACTGGAGCATATATTTCCAATAAAGTCACGGTCCGGACAGTGGCTTTTCAGAGCGTACCTTTTCTACTTGATGTAAGGGAAGCTGCGTTTGCAATTCTGAGAAACAAGACGTTTCCTTTGAAACATGCCAGGCGTGTAATGATGGGAGCGACTGAAAGCATTTTTGCAGCCAAGTCACCTTTGCTCCGAGCCTCTGCGGTGAGTAATGGGCTTTGCGCTGGTCTCTTGCAGGTCACCTTTTTCATGCTGCTCTCCGCCGTGTGCGTGATGCTGAACCTGGCCGGCTCCATCCTCTCCTGCCAGAACGCTCAGCTCGTCAGCGCCCTGGGAGCCTGCCAGCTGGTGAGCACTGAAACGGCGCCTGCCCGCGAGGCGTGGCTGCACGGGCGTCACCTTAAAAGCAACCGTGTCCCCTCCTCGCGTTCCTTCTGATAGTTCATGGTTGTCTAAGGAATTGAATTTCAGTTGATACGTTTCTCAAAATTCTCCCGGACGAACGCGTGCACCGCTTTGTAAATCCGTTACTAATAGAATATTCCTACGGATCGCAGCGAGTGCTGTTGCGGAATGAATCTCTTTAGTAACGATCATATTTTAGCATTTGTTGCATTGATTTTTCTCTCCTGAATTTTTAAAAATCAATTTGATAAATCGATTTTAAGTGACTATATATATATATATATATATGCATATGGTGAGTGCATCAAAACCACTTTGTTCTCATTTTTCAATTAAAAAAGAGAATTAGCTTTTAGATCTAGGAAATGGTAGGCCGTGTGCTACGCACATGGGAGGGATCAGTGAGTTGTTGGTTGCATAGAGTGATGACTCCATATCGTGATTTAGTTCCAGGGACAGTGATCCATGCTTGTGGCTGGGGCAGAAATGGAAGTATGTCCAGTCACACTGAGTAAGTGTGTGGTTGAACTTCTGATATAACCTTGGCGGCTGGGTATGGGGGCATTCGCATTGGTTTCTTTTTTAAATACATTTTTATTTATGTCAGAGAGGAAGGGAGAGGGGGAGAGAGATATATATCACTGATGAGAGAGAGAATCATTGACTGGCTGCCTCCTGCACGCTCCCCACTGGGGATCGAGCCTGCAGGCTGACGCTCTACCCACTGAGCGACACCGGCCAGGGCGTCCACAGCGTTTGTATCCACTCGTCTACTGAGGGGCACCAGGCTCTTTCCAGATTTTGGTCATTGTAACTAGCGCTGCTATGAACATATGGTGCATATATTCTCTCATGTTAGTGTTTCTGATTTTTTAGGCTATAGTCCTAGAAGTGGGGTCACTGGGTCGAATGGCAGTTCCATTGTTAATTGTTTGAGGAAACTGCATCCTGTTGTCCACAGCGGCTGCCCCAGGCGGCATTCCCACCAGCAGTGCAGGCTGTTCCCTTTCCTCCATGTCCTCGCCAGCACTTGTCGTGTGTTGATTTGTTGACGGCAGCCACTCTGACAGGTGTGAGGCGATACCTCCTTGTCGTTTCAGTTTGCATCTCTCTGAGGATGGGGGACTTCAAGCATTTTTTCGTGTGTCTCTTGGCCGTCTGTATGTCTGCTTTGGAGAAGTGTCTAGTTAGGGCCTTTGCCCATTTTTTAAATTGGATTGTTTGTCTTCCTCTTGTTAAGTTGTATGAGTTCTTTATATATTCTGGAAATTAACCTCTTATCACTGGCAAATATGTTCTCCCATACAGTGGGATCCCTTTTCATTCTTTAAAAGAAAGAATTTCCTATTTTCATGATCTTGAGGTTATTTTCATCTACTGTATGTATCCTTATGTGGAAATACAACGCTGTATTTTAAAATGTATTTTAAATGTTGTCATGTCCAAAGTATTCTGTAAATGGAAGATCACACAGTACGTAACCCTTTGGAATCGGCTTTGTTCCTTCAGTGTAATTCATGGAGCTTCATCCGAGTTGTGTCCACCAGCCTGTCCCTGTCCACGGTGGGCGGTGTCCCGCGGTCGGTGTCCAGGACAGTTGTGTGCCGTCTCCCTGCGGAGGCCACCTGGGCTCACGCAGTTGTTGGTTTTCACGAGGAAGGCGGTGTGGAGGGGACCTTCTCCTTTCCGAGGGCTGTGGGGTTTCCCTGAGGCTGTGCTGCATGCAGTGCCAGCGCCCCAGTCTCAAAATGAACGCGTCCGGTAACCAAGCCAACGCCAATTATGTAGCCACAGCGCTCAGAAGAGCCCACAGTAGCCAGGGCAACCCTGATTGAGCTTCGTCCTGATGAGTCAGAAATTACGGGAGGACGCGCCTAAGGCTGCAGGTTCGGAAAAGTCGGGCTTGACAGATGCAGGGAAACGTGGCTGAAAGTCCACAGCCCCCCTTGGGGCGCGTCTGTCAGTGTCTTGTCTCCTTCCCAGCTCCCGTGATTGCCAAAAGATGTAGCTTTTTAAAAAATATGTTTTTGGCCTGGCCACATGGCTCAGTGTGAGCGTTGACCTATGAACCCAGAGGTCATGGTTTGATTCCTGGTGGGGGCATGTGCCCGGGTAGTGGGCTCGATCCTCAGTGTGTGTGTGTGGGGGGGGCAGCCGATCAGTGATTCCCTCTCATCATTGATGTTTCTGTCTCTCCCTCTCCCTTCCTCTCTGAGATCAAGAAAAAGATATATATAAAAAACAAAAAAACCCGCCTGGCTGGTGTGGCTTAGTGTGCTGGGCTTTATCTCGGGCACCAGAAGGCTGCTGGTTTGATTCCTGGCCAGGGCACATGCCCGGGTTGCAGGTTGGATCCCCAGTAGGGGGTGCACAGGGGGCAGCCAATTCATGTTCCAGTCTCTCACATTGATGTTTCTCTGTCTCCCTTCCTCTCTCTCTAAAAATCAATGAAAATATTTTAAAAAATAACACCAACAACTAACCACATTTGCACTTTGAATGTTGACCCCCTTAACCTCATCTGCTGCGCACCCCGACCCCAGGACTCCGCAGCTCAGGGCGGTTCTGTGGCTTGTCCCAGGTCACCCCGTGAGCGATGGTCGCCCCATAAGTGAGTGGGTCCGATTCTGTCCCTCATGCTTTGGTTTCTATGTGTCTCGGCCGGTTCATTGCCCCCGAGATTCGCAGGCGGCCTGCGGAGGCACCCCCTCTTTCTGTGGTATCAGCCCTTCCCACTCCTGGACAGCGGATAGGCCACACCCGAGAGGGGCAGACCAGCCGCTCAGTGCTCCAGAGTCCGGAGACATCACAGCGACCCCATCTGCAGAGCTCTGCTGCCTCCGGGACCCGACCCCCAGGGCCACTCGGCAGTAAACCCGTCAGCCCCGCAGGCCAGGATGTCGGGGTCAGAGAGCTCATCAGGAGCCTCCGGGGACTTTCTTAGAACCAGTCACCCGTTCAGGGAAACGCTGAGGATGCAGGTCCGTGTCTGTCCCAGGGCCACTGGAGGGTTATTGACCGACAAACTGCCTCGCAGCCAAGCCCAGGCTCCCTCCCTCGCCCCCGAGGGGGCTGTGCTGCCGTGACATTGACCAGTTCTCCCCAGGCCCAGGCAGGACCACGTGCAAGCATTCCTTCCCGGTTGTTAAAACGTTTTTGTGTGGGTGCAGTCCACTTTAAAATAAGTATTTGTGATTTCAGAGAGGAAGGGAGCGGGAGAGAGAAAAACATCCATTTGAAGCAGTCCTGGGGTTCTCCATGGCTTTTGCCAACAAAACAAAATAATCGTTTTGGGCTTCATGACTGAGACTAAGCCGGGATGCTTTGAACCCAGGCGTTGACACGTGTGTGTATGCGTGTGCGCGCGTGTGCGTGTGCGGTGCGCCCGCCAGGCCGGCCGGTGCTCATGGCGGCTGTGCCTGTCCCTCTAGATTAAGTTTGACAGCGTGGAGGTGTGCATCTGCTGTGAGACGCAGCACCGGGCGGCCGGCTGCAGCAACCTCGGGGAGACGCTGAAGCTGAACCCGCTGCGCGAGGACTGCAACGCCGTGCGGCTGACCCTCAAGGTGACGCCCGGGGAGCCCGCCCTGCGTCCCGTCCGTGCTCACGGGGTTCGGGCGGTTCCCTCCGTGCGTGCCTCTCCGTGCGTGTCCCCCCGAGGTCAGGGAGCTGCAGGAGGGCCTCTCTCGGGACTTATTTCCAAGGGTCACAGATTCCACTGGAAGGTGCCACCTTCTTCTCGGGCACCTTGGTCCCTTTCCCTTTCCTGCCTCGGGCGGATGTGAGGGTGGGAATGGAGGGAAAGTCTGGACGAATTTCGGACTCCTGCTTCCTGATGCGTTTGCTGCCCGCCGTCAGGGAACAGATGGCTGCTGACTTTCCCTTTTTTAAAAAAAATAAATATTTTTTTACTGATTTCAGAGAAGAAGGGAGAGGGAGAGAGAGAAACATCCATGATGAGAGAGAACCACGGATCGGCTGCCCCCTGCACGCCCCACACTGGGGATCCAGCCCCTAACCCGGGCCTGTGCCCTGACTGGGAATCGAACCAGCAACCTCTTGGTTCATAGATTGACGCTCAGCACTGAGCCACACCAGCCGGGCAAGGCCCGTGTTGATTATGAAAATAAAACATCACAGGAGAAAGCGTCCGTGAGGTGGAGGCGGTTGGCAGGCTGGTTGTGGGGTTGGAGGCGTGCGCAGGGCCTGCCCGGCCGCCCGGGAGCTGACCTTCTCCGCGTCTCTCCCCGCAGGACCTGCTCTTCAGCGTGTGCGCCCTCAACGTGCTCTCCACCATCGTGTGCGCCCTGGCCACCGCCATGTGCTGCATGCAGATGGTCTCCACCGACATCCTGCACCTGGTGAGTGGCCCCAGCCCCTCCTCCGGCCGGTGGGGACCGACGGACGTGGGAGAGCGGACATTCTCCTGGTTCCGAGGTGGATGCTCAGCCACTGGGCCACGCCGGCCGGGCTCTGGCCAGATGCTTTGTAAAGCAGGGCCCTTCAGGAAGGGCTGTGTAACCAGGGCCCGTGGCCTGGTCTCCGTGCTCGTGAGGGCTCAGGGGGAGACTCACGCCACTCCTGGCACCAGCACCAGCAGGATCACCAGCATCTTCACCGCCCAGGTCACCAGGCCTGGCCCAGCGCCACTGTGCCCAGCTCTCCTGGGACCCACAGGGACCTTCATGAGGCCTGGGGTCAACTGAAGGGCATCTGGGTGGCAGGCGCTGCGCCTCTATCAGACAGACCAGGACTGGTGGGCGTCTGATGAGTGAAAAGCTGGTTATAGTCCTGCTGGTGTGGCCCAGTGGTCAGAGCATCGGCCGCACACCAGAGGGTGGTGGGTTCGTTCCCCAGTCCCAGTGAGTGTGTGTGGCAGGCAACCAATAGATGTGGCTGGCCTTCTCCCTCCCTTCCTCGCTCTAAAAATCAATTTTAAAATCTAAAAATAAATATAGTCGAATGTGTGTTTAGCCGGCAAGGCCCAACAGTTTAAATGACGTAAGTCCCACACTGAAGCTCATGTGCAGTTAGGTCAGCTGGACACGGGCCACACGCGGCGTCCCAGTCACGGTGCACCTGCTTCCAGTTCCTTCCGCACAGGGCGCCTTCCTCCAGCCCCGCCTGCCTGACCCCGCACGGCACCGTCCTCCACCAGACGCTGGACTTCGAGGAGTTCATCCCGCCTCTGCCGCCGCCCCCCTACTACCCCCCCGAGTACAGCTGCACGCCCCCGGCCGAGGCCCACAGGTGGGTGTGTCCGCGGTGCCTGGGGACGGGCTGACGCCCGGGGAGATGGGGAACGATTGGGCAGATGCACGTGGCAGAGGCCGTGCCATCTTCAGTAGAGAAGCTGTGGAGGGGGCGGGGGGAGCGCAGGCCATGAGAGCCGGTTGGTCAGAGAACAGCGTGAGCAGCGGAGGGAAGTGACTCAGAGCGAGAAGTTTCTCTGGGTGTCTCTCCAGGACACAGAACCAAACCCAGGAAACCCAGAGCCCCTGCCGATGGGAGCCCTTGATAGAACATGTGATTGCTGATTAAAGAGATTAAAGATGGAGTCAGCTGGGGAGCATTTTCATTTTAATTTTTTAAAATACTTTTTCAGAGAGATAGGAACATCAGTGATGAGAAAAAATCATGGATCGGCTGCCTCCTGCACGCCCCACACTGGGGATCGAGCCCGCAACCCAGACACGTGCCCTGACCGGGAATCTGAACCGTGACCTTCTGGTTCATAGGTCAACACTCAACCACTGAGCCACACTGGCCGGGCTTTAATTTTAATTTTAATGGACAGAGCCATTGAGTTTATTGGAAATGGTGTTATCTTTCCAGAAAACAAAAGCTAAAACTGGGGAGCGAATTAGGCTTTTACTTCACAAACACGAGGAGTATCCGACCAGGGGAGCTGACAAGCGCTGTCAGCCTTCGGGGCTCCTCCCCGGGGTGACAGGCGATGTTTGCCTCCTCAGGGGCCTCCGCCTGGACTTGGCTCCCGCCCCATTCGGCACCTTGTACGACGCGGCCATCAACAGCCCCGGCCTGCTCTACCCCGCGGAGCTGCCCCCGCCTTACGAGGCCGTGGTGGGCCCGGCCCCGCCCAGCCAGGTGAGACCCGCCCGGGAAACGGCTCCCTGCACGCGGGCCTGCTGCCCGCACGGGTCTCTGTCTGAGCCTTTCACGAGCCGGTGGGATGCGGGTGTCACCAGCCGTGGTGGGGAGCAGGCAGCAGGCCAGAGGGCAGAACCTGGGACCCACCCAGTATTTGTGCCTCTTCCCCTCGGCCCCTCAGGCGTGTCTGAGCCTAACAAATACATTTTCCCCCCCACTTCCACTGCCTGTATGTATGTATGTGTATATATATATTTCAGAGAGAGGAGGGGAGAGGGAGAGGAAGATAGAAACATCAGTGATGAGAGAGAAGCATTGATCGGCTGCCTCCTGCACACCCCACACTGGGGATCGAGTCCGCAACCCGGGCCTGTGCCCTGATGGGAATAGAACCCTGGACTCTTCAGTCCACAGGCTGATGCTCTATCCACTGAGCTGCACCGGCCAGGGCGCCTTTATATATTTTTAAAAATATTTTTGTATTGATCTCAGAGAGGAAGGGAGAAGGAGAAAGAGACAGAAACATCAAAAGTCACAGAGAAACGGCCTTGAGTTTGGCCGGGGCGTCTCCACCTCACGCCCCCGGACTTTCGGGGGGAACGTTAGTGCCCGCCCCCCAGCATTTCCTACGAGATGGTGGTTCCGAGTCGCCCTCCTGACCGGCCCCTCGCTGCCTGTTTCTGGCTGTAGGTCCCGAGCACAGACCAGCAGGGGGCCCAGACCAGCTCCGGGGACCCGGTCGCCTCTGCCGGCTTCTGCGCACAAGGTAACCTCACCTGTCGGATTGGAGATAAGATGTTTATCCTTTTTTTTTTTTTTTTTAATATGTGTTTACTGGTTTCAGAGAGCACCAGCCGCCCAGGCTCCCAGGGTGCCACCGCTCTGGGCCCCAGCCACCTGTCCCCCGACGGCCCCGTGGGAGCCCCGCCGCCAGCCCGGCACCCCGGCCTCACATCCCCCGGGGGCCCCAACCTGGGCACACAGACACCTCCGGGCCCTGGCCGCCTGGCCCGCTCCACCAGCGACCCCACCGCGTGCTCGTCCGGGGCAGCAGGTACGACTGCCCCGCCCACCTGTGGCCCCACATGCTGGCTGTGGTTGAACCCCTCGGGCCTCGGGGGCCCTGGGTCCAAGGCCGCCCTGGGAGCCCTACCCGGGCCACAGTGACACGTGGTCTGATGCTCGGTCCCGAAGGGAGGTGGACAGTCTGAGGCCCCGGCTGTGGCGCCTGCAGGCCCACTGCTCTGCTCTGCTCTGCCGGGACGGGGGGTGGGAAGTGTGGGAAGTCTGGGGTGATGAGAGCCACCGGGTCGGCCGGCCAGGCCCCAGCACAGCCTCCGGGCCGAAGTGCCGAGCACCAGGCTTTGACCGTGAGCCTGTGGGCTCCACCCGGGCCTGGCCTGGGCTGTGCACTCCCCCTGCCAGCGTCCGCCTGGGATCTTGTTGCTCAGATTCGGACTCTGTCCTCCCCTCCCGGGGCCTGCCCGCAGCACCGGCCGGGCGCTGATTCCGGCCGAGGGGACAGAGGGCCTCTGCCTGCGGCCCTTCTCCCGGGCGCGTGGCTTGTGCCCGTCCGCAGCCCCTCGGCCCCGCTAGGTCAGTGGGGCCAGGAGGGACAGGAAGCAGGGCCACGCCCAGCTGCCACCCCAGGACCCAGAGCTCCCAGCAGAATGCGGGTCCCTGCGTGTCACGGGGCAGCCGCCCCCGGTGCTGTGTGTTTGGCCTGTTTTCTCACGCCATCTTTCCCCTTGACTTTCAGTCTCCCGGTCTCGCTCTGCCGTGGCTGCCTGTGCCCGCCGACACCAGCCATCCCCACCCGGGCACCCTGACACCTGGGAACCGCAGGGGCGCCCAGAGCCCGAGGCCTCGCCGGCGGTCGCCAAACAGCGGCCGCGCTCCGTCGTGGACAGCGAGGCCCACGCGGGCACCGGGGGCCTGGTGACCAAGTTTCTGGGGCGCTCCAGCCGCCCCCTCTCCCCCGCGGAGCGCCCCATGGACGGGGCCGTCTTCAGTGCGGCCGTGCTGGACCAGGTGTGAGCCGCCAGCTGTGGGCGTGGACACGGACAGGCTGGCGTCACAGGGGCCTGCGGGAGCCGTACCTGTGGGGAGAGGCGGCCCCAGAGGACCTGGGGGTGGCTGCTGGCCCCTCCCCCGGGGGAGCCGGTCCATCGTATCCTTGGGGGACACACGTCCTGCCCAGCGCAGTCACACCGAGGACCGTCCGTCTGTCCAGTGCGCACCTGGCTTTGTCAGGCACGTGGGCTCTCGGACTGACCAGCCGCACAAGAAGCCAGGGGCAGGCGACTGTCGGGTAATGAAGACGCGAAGTGCTTCCAGCCCAGGATTCTCCCCGATGTGGTTCCCGACGTGGACAGAGGGGGCACGGAGGCTGAGGCTGCTTTCTCCTGTCCTGGGCCCCGCTTTGCCCGCGGGGCTGAGGGAACCGTGCCAACATGTACGAAGGGGGACAGGCGTGGAAGGGGCTTTGTGGAGCGCCCCCTCTCTCAGCCCTCCCCCCGTGGGGGCCCCGCCCGGCGCTCTCCACCGTCCCTACCTGGTGCGAGGACCGCGGAGTAGACGCTGTGGTTGAATCCGTCACAGGAACCCTTGGGACAAGCCACTGCTTCTCGTTTTCTTGCATCTGCCCCCCCCCCCCCGCCCCCGGACTGGCCTCGAGGGTGGAGGTCTGGGGGAGAGGCCCGTGTCCCCCAGATCCATGTGTTTCCCGAGAAAGCAGGTCTCTGCTGGCCCAGCCAGGCGGTGGCAGCCACGTCGGCGTTGGGAGGACCCAGGCTGTCAACCGTTTCTGTGCAAAACACCCCCCCGTGGGGCGTCTGCAGGAGCAGCCAGCAGCTGGGCACCTGGTACTTGGCCACATCCCCACGCGGGCCCTGGGGCACCTCTGCAGCCGTGGCAACACCTGGACCCACAGCGCAGCCACCAGCACCTGAGCGGCCACCGAGGCCCCTGCACTGGACGAGGCCGCGACAGCCCCCGGGCCTGGCGTGGGGAGGACTGGACGGGCCCTCTGCTCTGTGGTCACGCGGCCGACGTGAGAAGGGGAGCCGGGTGTCCGGCCCAGGAACAGGTCGGGGAAGGAGCCGTGAGATGGTCAGCTGTGGCCGCCGGGATCGACTGGCCGCTGCCTCCCACCACTGAGAGCCGCAGGTTCCAGCCCCGCCTCTGGGACAGGGAGGACCCCGGGGACACTGCAGGTGAGTGAGCGCTTCGCGCAGACGGGGAGGCGGGAAACCTGCTCTCTAGGTTCTCTCTCTTTTTAAAATTAAATGTCGGGGGTGACGGGCATTGGTTCATAGGACAAGGTTAATAACGTGGTGGTGTGGGCGGACGGGCTAACCCGCCGTCCGACGGTGGATGAGGGAACATGGGGTTTATTTAAGGGAAGGGGCTGGGGGATGAGATGTGCGGAGGGAAGGGCTGTGAGCACCGAGCGGGGACGCGGGGCGACGATGGCAGCCCGGGAGCCGGCCGTCCTCCTCACGTGCCGGCACCGGCGGGGCTGGGCCTGAGCGGGCGGCCGGAATGCAGGTAAGTGATGAGCGTTTTAGGGCAGTTTCCACTCCTTTATGACCCTGGGGTCCAGGCAGACTTCCCGGTCCTGGCCCTCCTGTGGCCGAGAAGGCGACCACACAGCGTTCAGGGAGGGTTTCCACGCCACAAGGTCCGTCTATGGCACCGTGCGCCCAGCACCCAAAGTCACATCTTCCCCCGTCACCATATATTAGGCCCCCCTCCCCACCCCCTGCCTCTGGCAGCCACCGCACTGCGGTCTGTGTCCCCGAAGGAGTGAGATTGTACGGCTCAGAGCGCTGTCTGCCGGACGGATCTCACTCGGCATGTTCTCGGGTCCAGCCATGTTGTTGCAAATGGCGCTGTTCCCCTTGCTTAGGGCTGAGCTGAGGAGTGTCCTGTTGTGTACGTGTGCCTGGTCCTCTAACGTGGACACTGGTTGTTTCCACGTGTTGACCACCGTGAATGCTGCTGCAGCGGACACAGGGGTGCAGTGTCTGTGAATACAGGGTTTGGAGGGTTTGGGGCTCACCCAGGAGGGGCTGCTGGTCGTGTGGCAGCTCTGTGCTCAATTTCTTAGGAATCTCCAGGCCCTTTCCCTAGTGGCTGCACCATCGCATTCCCACCAGCAGTGACTGAGGGCCCCCCTTCCATACCTTCCCCCCACTTGCTGCTTGTCCTGCTGCTGCTGCCCCTCTGGCAGGTGGGAGGGGAGCTCTGCAGCTGTGATCTGCATCTCCCCGGGCGCTTTCTGACCGGGCTGCTTGGCGTGGAGTTGGACGCCTTATTCCTGTACTTTGGGAAGTAACCTTTGTCGGAGCTGCTGTTTGCAAATATCCCCTCCCGCCCGGTTTCTTCAGCTCCTTTGGTGCAGGAGCTTTTCGGTTTGATGTGGTCGCTCGTTCATTTCTGCCTTCACTTCCCTGGCCTTTGGGTCAAGTTCCCAAGATGCCCCCTGTGCCCCGGGTCCGTGTTTTCTTCTGTGTAACTGGTTGCGGGTCTGACAGGTCGGTCTTTGGTCCCTTTTGAATTAACGTTTGTGCGTGGGGACAAACTCTAACCCCGTTTCACTCGTTTGCATGTGGTTTTTCTCAGCTGAGGGCTTCGCAAGTCCCCCAGCCAAGTTCCTGTGCAGGCAGTTAGGTGAGGGCTTTCCAAGGGGCCCCCCAACATCTCCAGCGCAGCCCCCGGCCTGGTCTCTGGAGGGGGCTCTTACTTCACAGCGTCTCTGGGGTCGCAGGGCCCCTGGGCCAGGCTTGGGGGGCTGTCTGCAGTTGTGACCTGGGATTGAGGCCAGCCCCCCCTCCCCCGCACCAGGGCGGAGCTTGGGCTCCTGTGTGTGTGTGTGTGTGTGTGTGGTGTGGGGTGTGTGTGTGTGGTGTGGGGGGTGCTCCAGGCTGGAAGTGCTCTTGAATTTGGATTTTCTGTGTATCATTTGGAGCCCCCCCCCCCCCCCCCACTGTTAACCGGGGGTTTTCCTCCCCAGGTTCTTTTAGCCTGCCCTGGCTCCACGGGGAGGCGCCCCTTCCCTCCAGCTCCAATCCTGGGGGTTCCTCCCGGCCCAGCTGCCCCCCTTGAAGCCGGGGGGTCCAATTGGCCAGGGTCTAAGCCTGAAGGGGTGGCCTCCCCACGGCAAGGGAAACGGACGTGGCCCCAGGGAAAAAAGCCTGGCAAGCCCGCGGTAAGGTTGGAGGGGAACCCCAGGTAGAGAGAACGGCTGAGGGGGGGGCTCTGTTCCGTGGAGGGGGAGTCCGGTTTGGTTCCACACACACACACACACACACACACACACACGTGCACCTCTCCCGGGGGGACCCCAGGTGCCTCTCTCCTTAGTCGGAAGAGGGGTGAGCCAGGTGACCTGTCACCGTCGCCGACCTGGGCAGGGAGAGGCCAGGAGGGGCCGCGGCGCGTGCAGGTGAGTGCGAGTCCGGCGCCTCCGTTAACAAACCAGCCACACACGGTGAGGACGACGTCGGGTTTATTACGGGTCAGCGAGGCTTCCTACGTGGCGCATGCAGCACACGGCACGCCGTGCCGACGGGAATCCGAGCGCAGTTGTTAGCGGGTAAGGCTTCTTATCACAGTGTATCTCCCGGACACGCGCCGCCGGCCAGCACTGACCTCGGGGCGGGGCCAGGCTGGGGTCACCTTCACCCGCCGGGAGGCGCCTGGCCCCCAGGAGGGGCGGGGGCGAGGTCTCTGTGTGTTTGGGAAGCACGTGTGTCGACAGGGATTGTAAAGAGGGGGCGATGCCCAGGCTCCGCCTCGTCCCCGGGAGGAGCGTGGACAGGTGGGCGGCAGGTGGGTCACCTGGAAACCCTGGGGTCTGAGGAAGGGGCTGTGGAGGTTGTCAGCCCCGCGGGGTTTCTAAGGATGGAGCTGGATGTGGTGGCCTCGTCCTTTCTTTAACTCGGCGACGGCTCCTCCTCAGAGTTCAAGACAATCGTGTCTCCCCAACGTCACTTACAAGGACGTCCTGAGAGCGGGGGCCTCCCAGGACCCCATCCCTGCCGCCCCAGGAGCTCGCTGTCTCCAGGGACTCGCTGGGGCTCGGAGGACAGACGGCACAGCACAGGTACACACACCTCGTCCGCCGCGCCGAGAACAGCGCGATGCGCACACACTGACTGCCCCGCGCTCTCCTTGGAGGAAGACAGACCCTCTCGTCAGGGGAGCGTGGGGTCCGGCCTCGGCTCTAGATGTACAGCGGGGTCTCCTGGCCCGTGAGGAGCCGGAACATGGCGGCGGGCATGGTCTTCATATGGATCTGCCAACGAGAGAGGGGCTGAGGCCTCCCCCCTCCCCCAGGTCTGGTGCCGCCCCTCCCGCGCAGGCTGAGCAGGTGGGACAGACGGGAGGGACTGGCCTGGGGCCGCGGGTCTCACCTCCCCGACCGAGTTGGACAGAGCCTGCACGATCTTCTCGTGGGCCGTGGCCACCACGCTCTGCCCGTTGATCTCGATGATGCGGTGGCCGACGCGGACGCCCCCTCGCTCGGCGATGCCGCCCCGCATGAGGCTGCAGATCTGAGCAGACACGGTCGTTAGCACGCGGTCCCACCACACCGCCCGGCGCTCCTGCCCCCAAGACGGGCAAGGACTCCACCTGCAGGCACTGCCCAGTGGCTCTCGTCTCTCTGAGGTTTTGTCTTTTTAGGGATCCTCACACCTAAGGGCCCGGAACCCCAGCCGGGACTCCCGCCTGTCATAGCCGCTTCTCCAACCCCAGCTGGAGTTTGGGGGGCAGGCTGCCCCTCTCAGAGGAAGGCGGCATCTCCCCGCTGGAGACTGTCCCTTGGTGGGTGGTGGTGTGGGAAGAGAGGAGGGACCCTTTTAGAAAAAGCGACAACTGGGTCACCCAGGGCCTGTCTGCCCACGACGCCTGTGCTGAGGGTGTAATGAAGCTGAAAATGGAAAAGGCACTTGAGCAAGACTAACGCCGATGTCGGCAAACTTTTCCAGGGAAGCTGGCTGCGTGGCACACCGAGTCGGTGGGCACGGCGTCCCAGCGAGAGGAGAGCCCGCCGGCCACCAGGGCCTCGCGTGCACGCCCGTGGCCTGGTTACTGACGCCGTGGGCCCGGCAACAGACCGACCCCCGACTGCCCACAATGCCGCCACTTCAGCTGGAGCCTGGGGAGAGTGACCTCGCCCCTGAGAAACGGGACCAGCCGCGGGGAGTCCTCTCTGCCTTTCTAGGAGGTTCCCCTGACCAAGGACACACGCACACAGCCCCACGCAGGCCGAGAACAGGAGCCTGGGCTGGAGAGCTCGGGCCTGACAGACGGGCCCGGAGTTGGGGGCAGACCAGCTCCCTCCGGGCAGCTCGCTGTGGGTGGAAGTGAGTCTGACGCTGCGGGGCTGCAAGGGCCCTGCCTCCCTCCCTGCCTGGCTGTGTCCCTGGCGGACCTGCGCCCAGACCCTAGCGTGGCCCGGGGAGCGGACTCACGATCCCGTTCTGCACGCTGAAGCCCAGCTGGTACTTGAGGTCTGGCCGCTTGATGAGGACCGTGGTGACGGGCGGGCAGCTGACGATGTTGAGCTTCACTTGCGTCTGGTTCTTCAGACCCTGCAGAGCGGGGACAGGAGTCAGGTGAGCAGGAGCCCGTGTCCCTCTGTGAGGGGTGAAGGCGTCACCCACCCTGACCCGTGTGCAGGGTGGGCTGGGGCCCCGTGCCCTGAGCTGCCCTCTGCTCCAGACGGAGCCAGATGCCAGGCTCTGTGGCCCTGGGCACAGCCACCCGCCGGCCCAGTCACGGGGCAGAGCCGGGGGTCTTCCTGTGGGGAGGACCTGGGGACAGGAGTGCCTGGCTCAGTGGGCATCTGCCAGTGTCCACGCGACACGGGCCACCTGGAGCCAAGGCAGCTCGGGCCCCAGAGAACGAGGCTCGGCAAGCGCCCAGGTTCTGGGAGGGCAGCCAAGCCTCCCCACAGCTCCTCTGGCCAGTCCTCAGCCCAGAGGCGGCTCGGGGCTGCTCGGAGGGGGTGGGTGGCCGCACACAGCCCTTCACAGCTGGTGGCCCAGCACCCACAGCCCCCGGCGGGAGGCTCCACGCTGCCCAGGCCTCAGGCACCACTGCCTGAGGCATGTGGTCCCTCGTCTGTCTGTGAGGTCACCCACCAGGTAGACACTCTGCTGGGCAAGCTCCTGGGGTCAGGCTGACGAGGGGGGAGAGGTGTCCTGCGCCACAACCACGGTGGGTGGGGACAGACCACAGCGGGGCTGCCGCCCGGGGTCCCTGAGAGACCCTCCGCCTGACCCCTCTGGGGCCTCAGCTGTAAGCAGCAGGCCCACCCTCTTACCCGAGACCCGCCTCCCAGGTGGCCGGGCAAACCAGGACGGTTGGTCGCCTACACCTCGGGCAGCGTGGGAGCCCCGGGCCTCTCTGGCTTCAGCAGAGGCACCGCCTCAGGGGGCTCTCTGGACCCCACGCCTGGAGCACAAGGGAGGCGGGCGGGAGCCCAGGCCCGTGCGTACCTTGATGATGCCCTGGCAGGTGGCGAGGGGCAGCCCCACCAGGCTGGTGCCGTCGATGGACATGATCTGGTCCCCGATGCTCAGCTTCCCCGAGCGGGCGGCGGGGCCCCCGTTGAGCATGTTGGCCAGGATCACGGTGGGCAGGATGGAGCCCCAGCCCGACTCCACCACCACCACGCCCAGGATCTCGCCCTTGTGCTTCTCCAGCTGCAGCTGCGGGGGGCGGGGGAGGTAAGCGGGGCTGTGGGGTGCCCGGGGCTGCCACCGCCACCACCCCCTGCCCCCCGGCCTCCCAACCACCCTGGGAGCAAAGACTCCCGGACTCGACCCTGAGCCTGGTTTGCTTTTGCCTAAAAAAGTC
This sequence comes from Myotis lucifugus, assembly GCF_000147115.1. NCBI lineage: Eukaryota > Metazoa > Chordata > Mammalia > Chiroptera > Vespertilionidae > Myotis > Myotis lucifugus. The sequence goes on along the minus strand of NW_005871795.1, from coordinate 48,707 downwards.
CTTTTCTTCTCTCGGCCTCACAGGTCTCTCAGGAGCCGCCTGTCACCCATCTCCTCGCTCCTGGTCGCTCCCACCCACCGGGGCTGGGAGTGGGCAGCCCAGCGGGAAAGGCGCCTTTTCAAGGTCGTTAAGACGGGCTGTCATCAGTGCTTCGTTACCAGGCGCCTCCTCACACCCAAGTGCTCAGCCCCGGAGGCAGGAGCCAGAGGCAGGCAGGGGCGTGGCGGGCGCGGTGACGCAGGGCCGGGGCTCACCTCCTTGCAGTTCTCCGAGTTGGAGAAGTGGATGAGGTCGTCGTTGTACATCTCCTGGGAGCTGATGATGTCGCTGTAGTCCTTCTGGCTCAGGTCCTCGGGGTTGATGCCGTTGGCGCGCAGGAACTCCTGGTAGGCCACGCTGAAGGCCTGGCCGATGGACTGCGCGATGAGCTGGGCCTGTGGGGAGGGCACCTCAGAGGCCCGCCTGGAGGGGCGTGGACGCCTGAGGGGAACTGGGGCCCTTTCTGCGGCCGGTACCTGCGGCCGGGCCCTGGCTGCCCACCGGACAGTGTGGGGCAGGCACAGCCTCAATAAAGGGCAAAGCTGACCAGCGACCTGCTCACAACCACGGCGACCACTGTTTCCTTCCCACCCACCCCGCTCTCTCCAACGGGGCGCAGGCCCTGGGCCCTGGGCATGTCCCCGGCCTGGACTCGCCCGAGAGCCCGCGGAGGCCCCAGCCTTCGGACGCCAGGACCTGCCTGCCCCATGGGGTGTCCACCTGACCGAGGTGCCCTGCTCCCTGCACCCCTAGGGGACAGCTTGCAGGGGCTGCCCAGCCCCTGGGAGGCCGTCCCCGCCAGGCATCTGTGCTGCGGGCTCCCCTCCCCTCCCCTGGCCCTGACTGGGGTGGGGCTTAGAACCCGGCAAACAAGGGGCTCCCCACTCCGAGGGGCCGAGAGGGCAGGGGCAGCAGCTGTGGCCCAGCACCTTCATCTGTGCACCTCACCGACCCTGCCTGGGGGGAACCGAGGCTCACAGACCCACTGGTGTCCTGGTGCCGCCTCAGGGTCCCCAGCTGTTCCTCTGCTCACAGACCCTCCACCCTCCTCACCCAGTGGCCACCTGGGTGGGGCCACCATCTGGGCCCTGCTCTCTGGGCAGCTGCGGGTGTCCCCTCACCCCTCCCAGGACGAGGACACGGCAGCTCCCAACAAGCCCCCTGCGGGGCCGGCACCCGGAGCCTCTCCTCCCCGGGCCCTAAGGCGTCCCCAGGCCTGAGCCACACGCAACGCCCTCCTGTCCGGCACCTGCGTGCGGTGGAAGGGGGTGCAGGAGGGTGTGTGGAACGTCGTCTCCTGGAAGCGGGCCGTGGCCACAGCACTTCTGGGGACGGCGGCTTCTTAGCGAGAAGCCCGATGACGGCCCCGCCCACCCCGTCCTCGACAGGAAGCTGTCGGACCTCCCCGTGGCTCCAGGTCCCCGCAGCCCTCGAGCGACAGCCAGGTGGCCCCGCCTGCCCGTGTTCCCCAGGCGCCTGCAGTGTTGGGGGCCCGCGCGGCGCTCACTCACGTCCTCGGACTCGAACACGTGGCAGATCATCTTGTACTGCTTCTTCCCCTCGGGGGCGCCCGGCGTGGTCTCGATGCAGTCCTGCGAGGCCGCCCGGGGCATGCGCCGCCGCGCCATGAGCACCACGATGTTCCCGATGTCCGCGATGTAGGAGATGGTGCGCAGGGCGTGGTCCATCATGGTTTCCTGCAGGGAGGGCGGGTCAGGGAGCTCAGACACGCCTGGAAAGCACACTCCAGCCCCGGCCGGTGTGGCTCAGTGGCTAGAGAATTGGCCTGTAGACTGAAGGGTCCCGGGTTTGATTCTCGGTCAGGGCACATGCCCGGGTTGCAGGCTCCATCCCCAGTAGGGGGCGTGCAGGAGGCAGCCGATCCATGATTCCCTCTCATCATTGGTGTTTCTATCTCTTGCTCCCTCTCCCTTCCTCTCTGACATCAATAAAAATGTTTAAAAAACAAATAAGTGGGTTTTGTTTAAAAACAACAATACTGCAGTTCGTGGTTCCTGGACCCCGACACGTGTGATGCCCGGGCCAGACCCCTCTTGGCCTGTGCCCTGCGGCTGTTGGCCGCCTTCCTGGCCACGCCCCCAGGCAGCCAGCAGCACCCACCACCTGCCCAGGCTGTGACAGCCAAGAGGGCCTCCTGCCCTGCTGAGTGCCCCCTGGGGGACAGAGCCCCCCACCTCCCTGTCGCACCCCCCCCCCCCCATTACAAACCACAGCGTTAGCTACAGCGGGAGAGCAGTGACTCAGGCCAGGGCCAACCTGCCTGCATTTACCCCAAAGGACACTCGTGGAGGCAGTTGCTGGGGGGCCCTCATCCCTGGGGGAGGCCCGACTGCCTGGTCCGAGCCAGGGTGCCCCCTGCAGAGCGCGTGCCTGGCCCAGACCCTCCACGTGGAGGAGGGAAGGGAGCCTTGAGGCCGTGGAGGGAGCCCACACCACCTGGGCCGCGTCGGGGGACACGGCAGCTCCCTGACCCCACGGATGGGCCCCTCGGCCCCTGGAGGGCCCGTCACCCAAGGAGGCTGCACACAAGGCCCTTTGTCCTCTCCCCACAAAAGAAAGCGGTTTCTCAGCCTCCCGCCTCCCAGGACCCTTCTCTTCCCAGCGGTGTGTCCTGCTTGGCTGGGGGTGGCATTTCAGGGAGGGACACGGGAAGGGACAGGGGGCTCCCCGCACCTCCCCATTCTGGCCCGTCAGAGCCGCCCGGTCAGCCTCTCGGTGTCAGAGATGGGGTCCCCCCAGTTCCCAGCTCATGGCAATGGCAGGCGCCTCCTGGCGGGGCCCCCAGCACGGCCAGCCCCTCCCGCCGACCGACCACGTCTGCCTCCCCAGTCCTTCCCGGTTGCTCCTCTCCAGCCCCGGCCGGCACTTTATGTTTCTCAAACCAATTTCCTGCCGCAACTCTCCCCAGTTCACCCTCACCAGCACCTGGAACCCCGTGGCCACCCACACCCAGACCCCTCACCCCAGTCGCCTCTGGGCAGCCAGACCCCAGCTCACAGGACCGCCTGGCCCGGCCTCCTGGCACCGTCTCCACCTGCCACTCCTGCCTGGGACCTGGGTGCCGCTGCGCCCCCCCCCCCCGCCCCCAGACACCAGCCCCCGCTCACCTGTGTGTTCGCATTGAGCACCTTGGTCCTCTGGGTGGAGATGAACAGGTCCACCTCCGTCAGCGTCTGCGCGTCCCCCTCGGAGTGCTGTGGGCGGCGGGGGCACCGTTAGGGCCCGGGGAGCAGCTGGGCAGAACCCGCCTGTCCTCCCAGCCCAGGGGACACCCTCGGGGACGCCGCCCGGGCGTGGAGCAGTCGTCGGAGGGAGAGCTGAGGAGCCCAGAGCGCAGTTCAGTGACTGAGCTCTGCTGAGCGAGTGAACAAGGGGCAGGGGGAGGCGGCGCATCTTGGAAGCTGGAGTGCAGAGGGAGGCCGCACGGATTCCGGCTCAGATATCGAGTTCTTCCGCCCGGACAAGGCGGTCTCGGTTTCACACACCTTGACTCCAAGCCAGGGCAAGGTCCGGGCCAGGGAACCCTCAAGATATCCCCCCGGGCCCGGGAAGAAACCTCCCCAGACGCTGGGTTAACGTCAGCGTTTTCTTCCGATGGAACCGTCACCGTCATTCACCCCCCCCCCCCTCCCCGCAGGCTCGGCCCGGCTTCCAAAAACCCCGAGGGCAGCACGACACGAGCGGATGGCCGAGTGGACGGCGGCGTGCTGCCCTCGCCGTGACGCTGTCACAGGTGCCCGTTCTGTCACCTCCTGGAGCACGCATCTCGGCCACTGGCTTCGGGCACGTGCGTGCCTGGGCACGGCGTGAGGCACCTGCCCCGGCCCCGTCTGCGGGCCCCCATCTCTGCTGACAGGCGAGGACGCAGGCGCCCGCTCTGGGACGGGGTCAGCAGCCCCATGGAGCCCACGCGCCTTATCTTCCCCGTCCACAGAGCAGAAGCTGCGGGAACGCCCCCCGGAAGCCTGGGAGCGGACGCCCTGCTGGGAACCCTCAGGGGGGTCGCAGGCCTCCCTCGGAGAAACCCATGTTCCGCTTGGCGCTCAGGGAGGAGGGTCGTGTGGGCGCTCGGCCGCCGGCTCTCAAATGACCACAAAGACAAGAGAAGCCAAAGACTCACTGCAAACAGCCCGTGGCGGGAGGAGTTCCTCTCCCGTTTTTAAAAACGGTCCCTTCCCATCCAGGCGCCTTTCAAGCTTGTGTTCCAGGATTTTTGCTCAAAACCTTCTGGCTAAAAAGTGGGCCGGGCCCTGGCCGGCGTGGCTCAGCGGACAGAGCGTCGGCCTGCAGACTGAAGGGTCCCGGGTTCGATTCCAGTCAGGGCACAGGCCCGGGTTGTGGGCTCCATCCCCAGTGGGGGGCGTGCAGGAGGCAGCCGAGCCATGATTCCCTCTCATCATGGATGCTTCTCTCTCTCCCTCTCCCTTCCTCTCTCTGAAGTCAGGGGAAGGAGGCCTCGGTGCCCAGCCGAGCCTTCCGCACGGCCCTGGCTGTCCGAGCACCGGGAGCTGTGAGAAGGGCGGCCAGGTTTGCAAACAAAGAACAAAGACCCTCCGTCCCGCACGCCTGTCACACTCCAGAGGGTCTGCCGCGGAGGAGGCGTCCCCGGCGAGCGGGAGCTTCTATTACCGGGCTGAGTAAATTAAACTTAATGAGTCTGTAACTATCGGAACGGTTTAATTAATTCTCCACAGGGGGCCCGGCATGAACCGCGTCACGTGGCCGCTCCGACGCCCCCCTTAAACACGTCTCTGTGAGGCCCCGCACCCGACACTCAGAGACTGAAAGGAAAAGGGCCAGGACTCAGTTCTCCCGTCGGGGGCGGGCACACAGCGTCTGCCGCTTCATTCAAAAGCCCGTGTCTCCCGAGGGAAGAGGAAGAGCCACTTGCGCGTCACCCATGTTTCCGGTGGGACCCCCGGCCCCCCCTGCTCAGCACACAGGGACCCGCGGCTACCCACCGCCTTCTTCTTAATCTTAGCCGCTTTCTGCATCCTCTGACAGCGTGGGGGGAGACAGAGGAGGGCGCAGAGTTAGTGCGTGTCTGGTCCACACCCCAGCGCTCGGACCTCCTGCCCAGGGGTCGGGGAGCGGCCACCCCCCGTGGGCACAGGGCCCGAGGGCGAGGCTGAGGAGGGCACAGCAGGCAGGCCCGCTGCCCTTGGGGGCTCACACCGAGCACCCCGTTTGCCTCCAGGGCAGCGCACCCACAGGCCACCCGCCCCCCCAACCATCAGCTCCGGGGCCTCGGCCTCGGCCTGCCCAGCGCCCCCGGCGGTCAGCCGGGCGGCCACCTCGCGGAGCTGCGAGGGGCGGGTGTTCCTCGGGGCCATGAGGAGAATTCACTGTGAGGCCCGTCCCCCCACAAGCAATGATTCTCTCACGGATGAGCGAGCGGCGCTACAAGCCGCAGCCCCGGGGAGATGACTGCCGCTCGCGTGGCCTCTGGGGGCCGTGGCCGGTGCGCACGGGGAGCAGCTGCCTGTGCCCGGGCAGCCCCTCCCTCCAAGGCCAGTGTCGCCGCTGCTGGCACCTCGGGCAGCCCCTGCCAGGGCCGGGGTGGGAGCTGCTCCCTCCGGGCGGGGCCCTGCGCCCCCCGCCTGCCCCTCTACCTTGACCCGGCTGACAGCCTCCTGGGCCTGCATCATCCGGATGTTCTTGGACGGGTTCCGCTCCGACAGCAGCTGGGTGGAGCCCAAGTAGTTGGCAGCAAAGATGATGCCGTCGATGAGGTCCTCTGGCTCGCAGGGCCCTGGAACTGAAGGGCCCCGTCAGCTCTCCGGGGGGGCAGGAGGCGTCCCAGCCAGGCCCCGGGGCGCCCCTCTGCGCTGGGGCCTCGTGAAAGCCCAGGGCGGGTCACGGCGCCCGCACCCCCGGGCCACACGCAGGCACTGGGAGCCCAGATGCCAGCAGCAGCCACGCCCGCCTCCTTCCCCAGCGCGGCTGCGCTCACGGCCATGGGGCTGGGAGCACGGGGTTCTGAAGGTTAAGGCTGAACGTCACTGGGTCGGCCCTGGCTCAGGAGCGGCCCCGCCTGCTCCCCCCCTGGCAGGGCTCGGGGCCACTGCTGCCCTCCAGGTCCTTGGGTTACAAGGTGATGAGAGGCGGTGGGAGCCTAACTCTCGTTCATCTCAACGAGCCTGCACAATGTCAGTGAGGAGGGGAGGCTGCGAAGGGGCCCAGCGGGAACCCCCTGCCCCCCAGCAGCAGCCGTGGTCGGGGTGGCGTCGGCCAAGTCACCACAGTGGGGCCAGCCTCGCGCCTCCCTGCAGGGCGGCTACTGGCCACCAGGTGGCGCCGCTCTGGCTGCAGGAAAGGCCTGGGGTCCCCGCCCGCCCTCGGCCAGCAGAGCCCTCCTCTCTGTGGGGTGCGGGGCTGCATGGCACCCAGGGCCCATCCCCGGGTGGGGGTGGGGCGTCCCTTCTGAATTCCACCTGTGGAGGCTGCTGCCTGTGCCCCTGGCCTTTCTGGGGTCCCCGTCCCCATGGCAACCCAGGCCCCCGAGGAGCTTCACTCAAGACTGGCCCCACTGCTCCCCAAAGGAGCCACAATGCCCTGGGGCTCATCTGGGGACAGGGACGGGCTCCTGGGTGCAGAGGGGCCACCCCGGGCCGTGGGCCGCCACCCGTACCCGAGGCGCCTGCTCCACGGCCGCCTCCTGCGCCCGGTCCTCCCCGGCTGCTCCTTCTCCACACGAGGGGCGAGGGGCGCACAGCCCTCCTGCCGGCCCACCGCCGCCCTGGCGCCCGCAGGGAGAAGGGGAGCAGCAGAGGGGCAGGCGGGAGGGCACGCAGCCCGAGGCAGCAGCGCAGAATTCCACCCTGAGCTGCCCTGAGCTGAGGCCACGGAGGGAGACAGGACACAGGGGAGGCGGCCGGTCCCTTGCATTGTCCTCTGATGACACCTGCCCCCGAGTGTGTGGAGAACACACGTGTCTGCACAGCAGCAGCAGCAGCAGCAGCAGCAGGAGGAGGACGGGAGCTGCAGGCCCCCCGCTGCTGGAGGAAGCCCACCTGCCCTCCGCGCACCCGGGGACGGGAGGCCCTGAGCCCGGGACCCGCCCCTGCCTCCTACAGGGACTGCGGGAGCTGCGTGTGCACAGGGGCTCCCCGTAACCTCACTGGCCCTGAGCCTGCCCCCCGGGTCTGCGAGGAGGCGGCTGGCGAGGAGGCGGCTGGAGTGTGGGCCTCGAGGTGTCCCCACCCCGGAGGCAGACCCAGACGCCCAACGGCACACACAGGAACGGTCCACGTCACGTCGAGTGACTTCGCCCGAGTCAGCATCCCCCGCGCAGGCCCGACGCACCTGAGCCCCACCCCCGCACGAGGACTGCGCTGCACATAACGCACACGGAGCTCCAGGCCGACGCAGCCCCACAGCCACAGACTGAAGCACCAGGATGGCGTGCGGTGAGCGCTGCGGAGGGGGGGCCCGGGCGCTGCCCTAGGAGCCGAGGGTGAACCGGAACCAGCCACGGGAGGAGAGGAGGAGAGAGCTCTCCGGGCTGAGGCAGGAGCAGGTGCAAAGGCCCTGGGGTAGCACTTAGAAGAGCCACAAACTGCAAACCGCCTGGGCGTGGGGGTGGGGGCTGGCAGCTGGAACAAGCCGAGGCTACGGAGACGGCTCCAGCCAGAGGGGAGGCCTCTCTGCAGGGCGTGGGGAGCGGCGACCACGCTGCCTTTAGACAGTAACTGGCTGCAGAGAGGCTCGCTGGTGCGGCCACTATGGAAAACAGTGTGGAGGTTCCTCAAAAAAACCCTAACAGCAGAATTACCATAGGACCCAGCGATTCCATTTCCGGGCATTTATCAAAAACACACACACATACTCTAGCCGGCTCGCTCAGTGGATAGAGCGTCGGCCTGTGGACTGAAGGGTCCCAGGTTCCATTCCCAGTCAGGGCACATGCCTGGGTTGTGGGCTTGATCCCCAGTAGGGGGCGTGCAGGAGGCAGCCGATCCATGATTCTCTCTCATCACTGATGTTTCTATCTCCCTCTCCCTTCCTCTCTGAAATCAATAAAAACATATAAAAATACAATAAAAGCTATTGAGCAAAACATGTTACTTGAAAAAACACATACACACACCACGAAAACCCACCATGAACTCGGAAGATACGTGCAGCCCTACATTCTCGCAGAATTGTTACTAACAGCCGAGACACGGAAGCAACCTCGGGGTCACCAACGGACGAGAGGATAAAGAAGGGGTGACAGTTACACCCCCACACGGGCTCTGCAGCCCTCGAGTGACCACGTGCACGGGGAGCTTGCCCGGTCCCAGCGCCACCTGCACCTCCACGGTGAGCCTTCTCCACAAGCGCCGCAGGAGGCCCCAAAAGTCGCAGCACCACTTGCTTTGCCATCACACACACGACCCCCGAGAGAAGGTTCAACGTCGCTTACCAGCCACGAAGCTCGGGAAGGATGCCGCCTTCTTTGTCTGTCGGGAAAGAGACAGGAACAGCTGTGAGCAGGGGGCCCATAACCCAGGCTCAGGGGAGGGAGCAGCACACCGAGAGGCTGCACCCCTGCCCGGCCCGAAGGCGCCAGCTCCAGGGAGCGAGCGGGTCTCGCTCAGGCACCGTGCTGGCGGGAGGGCGCGTGTCATCTACGCCCGAGGGAAGCCTTGCTCCCACCCTGTCCTCGGAAATGCATGACGGGGTGCGAGAGGCCGTGGGTGACACGGGGACCTCAGGTGAGCAGGTCACTGCTGGAAGGGAGCCCGGAGGCCACACGGCCGTTCTCTGACGAGCGGGCGAGAGAAGGACCAGGCGGCTGTGGGCGGGACGATGGGGCTGGCTGGCCGGTGCTCAGTGGTTAGAGTCGCCTGCCACCACAGGGTCTCGGGTTCGATCCCGTCAGGGGCGCGTGCCGGGTGGCGGTTCGGTCCCCGGGCCCGTCGGGTGAGTGCGGGAGGCGACCCATCGATGGTCTCACATCGATGTGTGTGTCTCTCCCCCCCCTTCCACTCCCTAAAAATTAATATACCTCAGGTGAGGATTCACAACCAGAAAGATAAAGGGGACGCACATCACCCGCCTGGCCATCGTCACCTCATCGTCAGACTCTCGCCCAAGCCCTGTCCCTCAGAGAAGGGGAGGAGCTTGCTCTGGGCCTCGTGGGCCTAACCCCACCCGCGGCCCTGCACGGGGCCTGCTGCTCGCATTGTGCATGGGCTGTTGTCAGAGCCGGGTTCTCGCCGGGGTCACTTCTCCCCCCGGGGCCATCGGGCGATGCCTGGGGAGGGTGGCTGCTGGCCCCGAGCGGGCAGAGACGGGACGCTTCCCAACACCCACAGGGCACAGGACAGCCCGACAGAACGATCTGCCCAGCGCCAGCGGTGCCGCTGCCGAATGGCCCGGGGGTAGAACATGCCAGAGCGGGCAGCGTGAGCGCGGTCAGACCTGGGAGCACCAGCGAGCCCCACATGCGTCGCCAACGCGGGAGCACACACGGCGTGAGCCCGAGCGCAGGGCCGGCCGCCTCGCCTCCTCCTGCGCGGGGACCCGCTCTGCGTGGCCGGCCCCCTCCCCGAAGGCTTGGCTGGGACGGGGACCCCGGAGAGGCGAGCGGCCTGCGGACGGGCCTCACCTCTGACACGTTGTTGTTATCCACGGGCCCGTTGAGGTCGGAGCGCTGCTGCCTCCGCGGCTCCACACCGTTGCACACCTGGGGACGGGAGAGAAAGGAAACCAGAACTGGGGATGCAATTTGGTAACGTTGTGCACACAGCAAGCGTATGTAGCACGTGCGCATGTAAACGGCAGGGGCATGTAGTGTGTGTACACATAAACGGCATGTGTATAAGCATGTGCATGTAGTGTGAACACAAACAGCACATGTATGTAATGTGTGTGCATATAAACGGCACATGCGTGCAGCATGTGTACACATAAACTGTGTAGTGTGTGTACACAAAACTGCATATGTATACAGCATGTGCACATATAAACCACATGCATATGCAGTATGTGCACAAACCCCATGTGTATGTAGCGTGTGTGCATATAAACGGCACCGCATGTAGCATGTGTGTTAGAGGCTGCACATGTATGTACTGTGTGCATAATGAACGGCACGTGTATGCAGTATTGTGCATACGTGTGCCCTGGGGGAGCTGCAGGGCCCCTCCTGCAAGGGGTGCCTGGTCCAGGACCATCCCACATGGGTCCCACTGGAGCCGGTTCCTTCCTGAGCTCGGAGGTAACTTCCCAGGGCCCTCTGCCTGCACTGCCCACCTGGCCCAGGTGCACCTGGCGAGGCCTCCCAGAGGGTAGGACAGGGCTCCCCCCACCTGGCCCAGGTGCACCCGGCGAGGCCCCCCAGAGGGTAGGGCAGGGCTCCCCCCACCTGGCCCAGGTGCACCTGGCGAGGCCTCCCAGAGGGTAGGACAGGGCTCCCCCGATGCTGGCCGTCCCCTTTAAGGAAAGCACATTCAGGACGTGCCCCAGACTCCCTCTGCGGTCCTGCACCCTGGCTAGGTCAGTCCACACAGGCCCTCTTGTTTCTAAGAGATCTACCTTCCCTGGGCTGAGTTCACGGACGGCTGCGGAGGGCCTTGCTGTCTCACTAGGAGCCAGATAGGCTCAAACACCTCGAAAATAAACCAACAGTCACACCAACTGCACCTGCTGGACAGTGACTGTCGGCATCCCCTCCAGGGTCACAGGTTAACGATGCACACAGTAACCTTCAAGGTGATGTAGCAGAGGTGGGGCTTGGACAGGGGGTGGGGACTCGTGAGGCGAGGAGGTGGGCCCTGAGGGATTGGGCCCCAGGAAGTGGCCGTGGAGGGCGCCGCGGAGCCTCCCACACGAGGACACAGCCAGGGCGGCCCTCGTGCACCAGGTCCTCACGGACCCGGGACCTGCCTGCACCGGGACCTGGACGTCCAGCCTCCAGAAGTGAACTAAACGCTGTGGCTTGTCAGCTGCCCCCTCTGCGTTGCAGCAGCCTGAACGGAACAAGAGCCCACCCTCCTGGGAGCGTCCGGCTCGGGCTGGCGTCTGACTGTCCCGGTGGAGGGAGCGCCAGGGATGTAGAGCGAGAATCTCCCAGGGGAGGGGCGACCCCGGGCCTGCCGCCGCCCCCTCTAGGGCAGTACAAGGTCGCAGGGCCATGTACGACTCTCCCCAAACGTCCGCCGCCTCCTGCCCGCCCTCCCTCCGAGTCCGCATTTTCTCCAACTGCCTTCCGACCGCTTGTCGCCATGACAACCACAGCTGCGACCGAAGAAGCAGGGCTGCTTGCAAAGAGGCAGCCGGGTGCCTGTGCTGCTTCTCAGGAGATGCCATCTGCTCTCCAGCTCCCACCTCCGGGGAGGGGGCTTGGCAGCCTGGAGCAGCGACCACAGTGGACACGGTGGGGCCAGGCTGCTGGCGTCTTGGATGAAGATGCCCTTTAAACCCTGCTGCTTCCCCAGACACAGCAGCCGGCACCTCTGCCAACCGTGCTGCGGCTCCGTGGCTGACACCATCCCCTGCACCAGGAGGTCAGGGTTGGATTCCCGGGTCAGGCAACAGGCCCTGGGGTTGCGGGCTC
>NW_005871795.1:17329-36717 GCF_000147115.1 Myotis lucifugus | reverse complement strand
CAGGGCCCCCCATGGAGCTCTGAAACAGAACGAGACCATGTGGCCGGGACCGGCCCCCTCCCCCCGCCAGGACCAGGGCCAGCTGCTCAGGGCTGACGCGTGCCTGTCACAGCGTCTCCTCCACCGAAGACGCTGCTCTGATCCACACCGGGCTCCAGTGGGGAGAGGAGAGCCAGACTTTAGTGTCGACGCCGATTCCGTCCGCTTGATTTCACCGACAACACGCACGCTCGCCCCCAGCACACGCCCTCTGGCGCTCACACCGTCACAGTACAGGCCTCCGCCTCCCAGCTCCTCCTGAGCGACAGGCGTGTCAGTGCACACGGCAGCAGCTCGGCCCATCCTATCGGCCCTCACCCGTGACTCCGTGTCAGAGACCCCCCCACCCCCCGGGTAGAGGCGTGATCCGTGAGGTGACAGCCTTCTCCAGAAATCCTTCCATGTTCCTGGTTTCCAAAGGCGCCCGTCACTGCTACGCATCTTCTACTCCCACAAAGACGCCCCTTCCTCTCACTCTGGGAGGTGAGAGGGGGAGGTCAGCTGGGACCCTCTGGGTGACGATGCTCCACGGGACCCAGCCAAGGCCCCGCAGGGCCACAGGAAGGGCGGCTCAGGACCCCGGACAGCTCCCGCCCAGCAATGCTCCCTGACCCGGAGGTGGCTCAGAAAACAGAGGGTGAAGAGATGCGCCCCAGACCTCGATGCAGAGCCCATGGGGCGGGGGTGGAGGGGTGGGGGCATCTGTAATCGTGCTGGCGAGAAAGAAAGAAGAGAAAACAACATTGTTCTTTTCTTTCCTTCCTCTCACCGTTCAGGTCACTCCGAGACACTCATCTGCAGGATGGGGTCGGACAGAGAATTTCCTCTCCTAACAGTGCCCCCTCGGGGTGACAGATCTCAAGGCCGGCCTGTGGTTTAAAGCATTGCGGCGAGAACCACTGGGGAAGCGAGCCACGGGTCTGTCTTTTGTCTTTTTTCTAATATATTTTTACTGATTGCAGAGAGGAAGGGCAAGGGAAAGAGAGAAACATCGATGATGAGAGGGAATCGTGGATCAGCTGCCTCCTGCACGCCCCACACTGGGGATCGAACTTGCAACCCTAGCATGTGCCCTGACTGGAACTGAACTGTGACCTCCTGGTTCATAGGTCGATGCTCAACCACTGGGCCACACCAGCCGGGCCAGCAGGTCTGTCTTTGTATCTCTGGGGGGCCCTCCCCGCACCCCCGTCCCCCACATCCAGGTACGACATGGAACAGCCCACACTAAGAACGACACACCGTCGATCTGAAACCCACGTGGCCACGCCTCCCGAAGCCCCCAGGACAGGTCGGGCCTGGCGCTGTTCTCGGTGCCCTGTCTGCTGAAACCCCGGCCACCGCTGACCCGGGACCGCCTGGCCCGTCCTGTGCCGTTCGCCCTCTTCTCAGAGCCCCGGGAGGGCGGGTGGACGGCACCGGGTTCCAGCCCTTGGGCAGGCCTTGCGAAGGCTGAGTGCACATGGCGGCCTGAGCCCACCTGCCGTGTCCCGTGTCGCTCCTGGTGCCACCGTCCGGGACCGGAAGACGCGCACGACAAAGGTTTCCACTCCCACAGTCCCCACCCAGCGTGGGGGCGGGGCCGTGGTCCTGCCAGCCTCGCACCTGCTGTGGGGCCAGCTCGGACACTCGGACACACACACACACACACACACACACACACACACACGTGTGCCAAGGCAGTCCCTGCCCATCAGGCCTGAGGGCCGAAGTGGGAGCCCAGGGGCTGCTAGAGCTTCCTGACTTGAGCGTGACCAGAGCCCTCGGCACTGCCGACAGGACGAACCTTGTTCAGACGCTGGAAGGGAGCTGGCAACTGCTCAGAGGCCAGGCCGTGCGTAGCCAGGCCGCGGGCTCCCCGGCGAGCGAAGCGCAGCACAGCAGACCGGAGGCCCTGCGTCTGTGGTGTTCCAGCCTCCGAAACGGAAATGGGCACGACCCCTTCTCCATCTGTGGGTGCGGCCGCCGGGATGCTGCACCCCCGATTCCACAGCTTTGCTGCAAACGCTGCACCGTCCCCCCCCCCGCATCGCCCTGCTAATTCAGAGGCCAGAAGCCCCGTGTGAGCACTTTAACGGCAGCGCCCCCTGCCCCCCGAGGCAGAAGGGCAGGCTCGGGCCAGCGTCCCCCATGTCCCCCTCACCCTGCACACCCAGCCTGAGCCCGGCACACACGTCCGAGAACTAGCCCGACGTGGGGAAGGCATGAGACCAAGGGCACGAGGCAACAGGACAGCAGTGCGGACAGGAGGAGCCCCCTCCAGGGCGTTTCCTGGACGCCCGCTCGTCCACACGCTCCCTCCCGTGGGAGGCGGCGGCCGCTCTCTCTCGGGGGCGCGTCTCCCTGGCTCAGTCCAAGTCATGGGTCCTAAACAATAAACATGCTCAGACCCAATGGAACGCCTAAGGCTTCCAACACCAGACGTCGCCAAGGCCCCAGGGAGGACGTCCCCTGCGGAGGGTCCCTGACCCAGGACAGATGCCACAGGGGACGGAGGAGGGAGGCCTCCAGGAGCATCAGTCCCGTCCCTGCAAAGCCGGGCACACAGCAGACCACCCAGACACGACGACAGGCTGCCGCCCTGGCCACCCTGCGGAGCTACGCTGTCTGGTGCTGACAAACACGCTCTTCTTGGTCAGCAATCTCCCCTACAAGCGGCACCGGTGACCAGCCCGGCCCCCCACGCTCACACCTGGAGCTTCGAGGCCACGCCCAGGGCCCTCGTCCCCACTCACCACCTGGCTGGCGAAGAGCAGAGGCAGAGGCGCCTGTCCTGGCATTTCCTAACGCCCCTGAGGGGTGAGCGTGAGTGACAGGGCAGAACGAAGCCCGTGTTCGAATGGACCCTGGGCCCTTGGGGTCCCACGCTCCCGTCCCGGGGAGCCGGTCCTACCTGCTCTTGGGGCCACGTGGGCCTCTCCTCGGGGGTCCTGCCCTTGGTCTTGAGGCCTCTCGGGGGGTCTCCGGGGAGCCTGGCCTGGGGAGGGAGGCTGAGCGACGTGGGCCTGCCCTCGTGTCTGCTGGGGCCGCGGCCGGCCTCGCCGGGCAGGCTGGCCTCCGTGGGGTCCCCCGGCCCCAGCTCGGGCCCCCGCACCGGCGCATGCTCGGGGCTGGCCTCCCCGGCACTGGCGATGCTGGTCATACTCAAGCTCATCTTGATTTCGGCCACGATCTGGTCGATGTCCTCCTCCTGGTCCTCCAGGTCCCCGCCCCGGCGCCGGGGGTGGTAGGGAGACGCGCCGCCCGCGTTCCCGTTGGCCTCCGGGGGGTAGTAGTCCCGGTAGCTCTCCTCTTCGCCGGGGCAGTAGTGAAGGCCCTCCTCCTGGTCTGGGGCCTCCAGCACGGACGCCTCGTCCTCCGGGACGGGGAGGCGGCCGTCGGGGTAGCCGGGGCCGCCCTCGTGCCCGTGGCCCACCGAGTCCGTCCAGTCCTCCACGGGCTTCCTGGGCACTCGTCCGTCTCCAGGGAGGGCCCTCGCCCGCGGCAGTCCGCGCCCTCCAGGGTAGCTGTTCGTCCTCGGGGCAGTAGCGGATGTAGTACGTGACGCCCTCCTCCTCCGGGAGGCCCTCGTCGTAGTCCTCCTCCTCCGACGTGTTGTTCACGTAGTCGGAGCTGGAGTCCCCGTCGGGGCTGTGGTCGGGGCTGTGGTCGGGGCAGCCCCGCTCGGGGGGTGGGGGGCTCTCGGGCCGCACCAGCCCCGGGGCCACGTACCCCTCCAGGGGCAGCTCGGCGTCCGGGCCCTCGGGCTCCTGGCTGGGGGGCACGGGGCCCGGCCGGGCTCTGTGGTCCAGCATGCTGCTCGCTGTGCTCTGGTGCGTGCGGTGGGCCATGGCAGGTGCTCAGGCCGCCATCGTCACTGGAGGCCGCCGCTGCGGGAGGAAGGTCGGAGAGAGCAGTCAGCACCCCACGCGGCCACGGGGACCCTCTGGGCGCTTCCCGCAGCCCTGTTGCCGCACCTCTGTTCAAAGAGCGTGCCCTCCCACCCCAGTGGCACGTCTGTCAGAAGCCAGGCACAGCCGTGCCAGAGAGAGAGAGCACAAGGCACGGGGCCAGAGAGGAGGACAGGCGTGGCTCCAACCATCCTCAGACGCCTGCACCCTGAAAACGCAGGGGACCCAGGCCAAGGTCAAAGGATCTGGTTGTTTGCTCTCAGAGACAGAGAGAAGCCCTGGCTGGTTTGGCTCTGGATAGAGCATCGGCCTACAGACTGAAGGGTCCTGGGTTCGATTCCTGGTCAGGGCACATGCCTGGGCTGCGGGCTCAATCCCCAGTAGGGGGCGTGCAGGAGGCAGCCGATCCACGATTCTCTCTCATCATTAGTGTTTCTCTCTCTCTCTGCCTCTCCTTTCCTCTCTAAAATCAGTAAGAACATATTTAAAAATACACAAAAAAGAAGCAACAGATACTTAAAACACACACACACACACACACACACAAACCCAAGGCTTCAGGCCGGGAAGCCCCCTCCCCTCAGAGCAGGCGGGGCCTCGGGCTGCCTCCCGCCAGCACCATTTCCCCTGAAAATGGGTCAAGTGACGGAGGGACATTGAGTGACGTGCCACCCAAGGCAGGAGGTGCGTCTGCCGCAGCCCAGACCGTCCGGAGGACACGGAGGGCCCCGCAGCGGCTCCGGAGGACCGAGGGCTGTCGGAGAGGTTGCTTGTCACCGGCCCAAGCACGAGCTGTGGGACAAGAACCCTCCTGACTTCAGGCAGCATCGCCGGGTGCATCCGGGAGCACGTGTGTAAACGTCACTTTGGAAACGAAGAGTTACTTCTGTGCTCGGGGACGCGGAACAGACAGGGTGCCCCGGCCTGATCTGAACGGGGATCACGGTTCACTCGGGACCCGCCGGGAGACCGCAGCACTCCCTTTGAGAATCCAGCCGAGACACTCATGTCGTTAATGAGAACGAGATCCAGTTAATTAGACCTGGGTATCATTAATAAAAAGTTACATCCAGGGAGGACGCGCTTCCCTCAACTTAATCACACGGACGACGTTGGGCTCGACCTAGTCGCAGCTCCTAGGGCCGGTTTCTTAACACATTTTTCAACTTTTAGAAACAAGCGTCAGGGAATTTTTTTTCTCTCCCGACGTGCAACTTAAAAGAGAGGGAAAAAGGTTGGGTGTCAGAGCAGGAATCTCTCGAGTCTCTGAAAGCGCACACAGCACGTCTAGAAGCAAATCACAAGGGCCACCCTGTCCTTTCCTGTCTTCCTCCGAGGCAGGAGGCTGCGTCGGGGAGCCACTGAGTGCGATGCACACCCACCGGAATGTGGCCCGTTCCCACCACCACCCCGGCCAGGAGCCCCCACGTCCTCCCCGGAAGGGGCCTCCCTCCAGCAACACCACCCCACGTCACACACGCCGTCATCAGAGCACGACCTCACTCCACGCGGGGCCCCATCTCCTACCGGAAACGAGTGGTCGGCAAGGCCGGGGAGACCCTCCGGGCGATGAGATCTTCCTGGAATAAAACAGAATAAAAAGAGGGAATTACTTTCACTTCGGCAACGATACACGTACAGAAATGTGAGTGAGTGAGAGACGTTGTAAAAGTGCGCGGACGATCGTTCTAAGGAGAGGGTCAGAAATGACCAGAAACAAAGTAAAAAAAACCACGTCACTTCAGCCCTTGGAACACAAATAAAGGGTCGGCTCACGTTCATTCAGGAAGGAGAGACTGCGCGCATTTCAATGAGGCTCCTCACGCCCTCATGAATATGCATTTCCCCACAACAAAGCTGGACCCCAGGATTCACAGAACCCGTATTAGGGGACACTCTCCGACCAGGAGGGTGTGCCCGTGGGGGCTGGGGCTGGGGCTGGGGTGGAGGAGAGGAGAGGGAGAGGCAGGCCCCGCTCGCTCGTCTCCCCTGCCCCGGTTCACAGCCCACCCTGCCTCTGGGATGGGTGGTTTCCTACAGCAAAGAGAAAGAGGCCGTAGGCCTCACGCTGCTCTCAAATGCAAATGCAAACCGCAGGGAAAGGCCCTCAGGTGAAGGGCTTGGAGGCCGGGCCCTGGGTTGGAGCAGGATTCCTTGGGGGGTGGGGAAGCAGATGAGCAGGAAGCCTGGAGTTGTGCAAGAAGATGGGGACTTATTAGTCTTTTTTAAAAAATATGTTTCCTGATTTTTAAAGAAAGAGGAAGGGAGAAAGAAACATCCATGTGAGAGAGAATCATGGACCAGCTGCCTCCTGCACGCCCCCTACTGGGGATTGAGTCCACAATGGGCTCCGCATGGGCCCTGACCGGGGTTCCAACCGTGAGCTCCTGGTTCCTAGGCTGACACTCAACCCCTGAGCAGCGCCAGCCCGAGGGCCGTGGGCCTACAAGATGACCATGTGCCCGGGAGCCCCACTGCTCCCTCTTCCTCCAGAAACTCGGAGCGGTCTGCGGGCTGGGCCGGGCTTCCCTGCCCTGGTGAAGCCTGCCCGCTGCTGCCACCCAGGGTTGCCCACACCTGGAGGGAGGAGCCAGCTTTTCCTCTGCCGGCCCTCAGCCTGCAGGTCTCATTCATAGCAGCCGGAGCACCCGCCATGCTCCAGATCCCCCCCAAAGCTCAGAATCCTCCGTCGGTTTTGGAAGGACGTCAGAGCATTGCTTACATAACACGCTCTCCCACCCGCAGAGCCAGGCCCGCATCGAACTCGATTGAGAATTGGGTTTTAAGTGTTTATTTATAGGCATCAGCAAGCACCCTGGTGGCCCGGGGAGGCACCGGGCTCTGGGCTCCGCCCACCACGACTCATTAGCATTCTTCCCGTGCCCGTCTGCTCTAATCTCCCCGGCAGCAGGCTAACTGCAGGGCAAGGTCACCACCCCGGGCCCAGCACCACTTTCCATTTTCTCCAAAGAAAACGATGCATTTCCTTTGCTCGGCTGCAGTGCCTCCCCCCACCCTCTTGGGACCCCTCGCGTGCGGTGGCTAAAGCAGAGGCGTGTTATTCTGACGACCTGCCCCTCTGCATGGACAGTCCACCCTGAAGACGTGCCGTGGACGCAGAGACCTGGACAGGCCCTTGGGGTCGGCTGTTGCCTCCCCAACTGGCTCTGAGTCCAGCACCCAGCCAGGCACAGCTGGGAGGGTCTGCTCCGTTCCTGCAGACGGAATGGATACAAGGAAGCAAACAGGGCTGGGATGCTTGGCTTTCCTCAGCCACGAGGGCCTGGCCATACCTCCTTCTGCCCAGCACAGGTCCCCGTCCTCTTTCTAACCCTCTGAGGGAAGTGGCTGCCGTGTTGTGAGGACAATCAGAACCACGGACAGCCCCCCAGCACGAACCAGATGTGCGGATACTCAGTCAGCACCATGGAGAGCTCCCCCAACCCACCCCCTGACCGGATGTGGTGGGGACCCCTTGATGGGCACTATGAAGAGGCCCTCGCGGACCAGGTGCGCGGGTGCTCTCAGCACCACGGAGAGCTCCCCCCTCGTGGACCAGGTGCGCGGCTGCTGTCAGCACCATGGAGAGCTCCCCCTTGTGGACCAGGTGTGCAGGTGCTGTCAGCACCACGGAGAGCTCCCCATGTGGACGATGTGGTGGGGACCCCTTGATGGGCACTATGAAGAAACCCTCGCGGACCAGGTGTGCGGGTGCTGATGGGTACTACGAAGAGGCTCTCATGGACCAGATGTGTGGGTGCTCTCAGCACCCTGGAGAGCTCCCCTCGCGGACCAGGTGTGTGGGTGCTGTCAGCACCACGGAGAGCTCCCCTGGGCCACACCTGAGGCCTCCTGCCCACAGCCCTGTGAGGTCCATTTCCAAGTGGCTCCCCAGCCCCAGTCAAGCCTTCAGATGACGGTCTCCCTGGCGCACATCTCGACTCTGAGCCAGAATCAACCCGCCGAGCTGCTCCCAGACTCCTCCCTCACCGATTCGATGCCCAAGATCACAAATGCTGGCTGTTTTGCACCACTAAGTTTTGGGCGTAATTGTTTGCATAGAAATAGAGAACCCGTATGATAATAGTCTCTATCTTAAGCAGGTTGTGGCTACATATTCTTCTTTTTTCCGCAGTCCCAAGTGGCGGATCCTAAAAGGCGGGGACACACGCTAGGCATGCACGTCACCCTTGTGGGTGACCAGGGGCATAAAGGACTTAGGGAAGCCCCGTCTAAGGGGTGGGGAGTCGTAGGGAGTGGTCGCTGGGCAAGGAGGGGCAGAGGATTAGCTCTATTAACATCATAAGAGGGGAGACCCTCTAGGCTAAGACAGTGAGCGCCTGGGTCTGAGGGAAAGGCCAGCAGTCCCCGGGCGGGCCGTGCAGGTGCAGGTGGGGGGGGGGGGTGTCTGCCTGTCTCTCTCCTTCAGGTTCCAGAAAAAGCAGAAGTGCATTCATTCCTTAGAAGTGGCTGAGCTGGTCCGAGTCAACTGACCCAGTAACAGCAGCCAGAACCAGGGAAGTCTGGCAGACCCGGCTGGCATCAAAGAACCAACACCGAACCTTTCAAGACCACTGTGTCCAATCCTCTCTAAGGGCCTGAATCCAAACATCACCACATGGGCGACTGCCCTCAATGCACTCGTTCAGAGAAGGGCAGCGTCCCAAATCCACTTTAACGGCAACAAGCCCTGTTCTCGCCGAGAGGCGACAGCCGAAGCAGCAATGATGCCTAACAGAGCCTGAGCCTGCTTTCCTTTAAAAACAAAACCAAACACTCGGTTGAAGTGGCAGAGGAGTGTAAGCACCCTTTAGCGTTCTCCTTTTGACCTTGATCTTTTGGGGAAATGGCCGCTGAGAGTCTGGACCGACGCTGTTTGCTCTCATCGGTCACTGCGCTCCGCCGGCCCTTGTGGACGGGAGCAGGAAGATGGCGACAGATGCGGGTGGGGAAGGGAAGCGTGCTCACTGTCAGAGGCGCCTGGGACGGCAAGAGACAGTGCGGGTGACTCCGAAGTCCCTGTGCCCAGCAATGCTCGGCCGCCACCTTGCAGAGCAGGACGCAGACTGGACAGGCTGTGCTCGGCCACTCAAGCCAGGAGGCCCGGGGGCCTCCCTCTGCCTCCTCCTGTTTTCCCAGCCAGTCAAGGCCCAGCTCAGATACCATCCCAAAGTCATGATGCCCCTCAACCCCCTGCCATCGCCACCTCAGGTCCCAGGACCTCCCCCCCGCCCCCCGGGCCCGAGGCAGCCAGAGGCAGTGAGATGGGGCTTCTGAGTCCAAGACCCAACTCCAGACCCCGCCTCTGCTTACGAGCTGGGACCAGTGTCCCTGCACGGAGCCTCAGGCACCGCATCGGAACCAGAGATTGCAATGGAGGAGACTGCAATCACATCATTTGCAGGAAACATGCGGCCACAGAAAACCCGAGGGACTCTACGCGTGGTTGCTGGAGGGCAGACCTACACCCCAACTCAACCACCACCACGAAGGTCATTTCCAAAGAGACGCACCTAGACAGGAGCCAAAAATAAAAACCAGGAATCTGTCTAATGTAAATAAATATATATATATATATACACACATATATACACACATATATACACACACACACACACACACACATTAGAGGCACACAAAATTCGTGCACTGGGTGGGGGGTGTCCCTCAGCCTGGCCTGCGCCCTCTCACAGTCTGGGAGCCCTCAGTGGATGTCCGACTGATGGCTTAAGGGCCTAAGCCGGCAGTCGGACATCCTTAGCGCTGCTGTGGATGTCCACAGATGATCCCAGCTTCTGGCTGAGCCCAGATGGATGAGCCCAGCTTCTGGCTGAATGGTGCCCCCCTGTGGGAGCGCACTGACCACCAGGGGGCAGCTCCTGCATTTAGCATCTGCCCCCTGGTGGTCAGTGCACGTTGTAGCCATCAGTCATTCTGCCATTCGGTCGATTTGCATATTAGCCTTTTATTATATAGGATATGCACATACATACACATCAGACCGGCACAGAAAAACACCTGCTCCTCTGTTGAAAGACATAAGAAGACCTAGGAGAATAAGGTCTCCTCAGGCTGTGAGCGTGGTTTTATTTGGGGGGTGGTTTTCTGAGTACATTTTCACTTCCGAGTCGCTTCCTGAAGGTAGGATGGCTGAGTCAAGGTCAAAGCAGGTCCACTGGGGTCCGTGCTGTCCGACCCTGCAGGGGCTGGAGCACTCTGTACTGCTCCACGACCTCGCCAACAGGGATGGAAACTGTGTCGAACTTGGGTTTCTGTATCTTGGCATAATTTTAACTCACAATCCTCTTACATAAGGTGTTGAACATCTTTTCATTCACTTAAAAAACCATTTGTATTTATTTCTCTGTAACTAAATGTCCAGATCTTTTAGCCATTTCCTTCTGGGTGTTGGTCTTTTCCTTTTAATTTTTAAAAAGTATTTTTCATTGATTTCAGAGAGGAAGGGAGAGAGGGAGGAGAGATAGAAACGTCAAGATGAAAGAAAATCATGAATCGGCTGCCTCCTGCACGCCCCCTACTGGGAATCAAGCCTGCAACCTGGGCATGTGCCCTGACCAGGAATCGAACCATGACCTCCTGGTTCATGGGTTGTTGCTCAACCACTGAGCCACGCTGGCCGGGCCCTTTTAATTTTTTAACCCTTATCTTTTAAGGAAATGAGCTTTGTCTGTGATTCTAGCTGCACTTATTTTCCTGGTTTATTATTTGGTCTTTCCCCCTTCTTACGGTGTTCCCCCTCCCCACCCTTAATGGGAAGGTGTTCTTCCCCCTAAAGCAACTCAATTCATCAGTCTTTTCTTACGTTGCTTTGCATTTTGGATCATAATTTCCCACTACAGACTATAAAAGAACCCATTTGCATTTTCGCCCAGTACTTGTGATAGCTACTAGCTATCAAGAGCCCTTTGAAATCTAGGCTGGGAGATGATCAATGATATCAATTAAGCTTTTATCTTAATCCAAGTGGCTACTGTAAAGGGATGAAAATGCGTGTTGGTCTCTGCCCCAGTTCCCGGCACAGAGCGCCTGAAACCCGTACAATGTCCCAGGATGACAGCACTTGGAGCGTCTTTGCTCTAATCGTTGGTCTTCGGCCTGGTCCCTGACAGAGCCCCCGAAACCCCTGTACTTTCCCGGGGGGCATGAGTGTCTGTGCCCTACTGAGGCGATTCTGTATGGGCTCCGGGATGGGGACTGGGTCACCAGAAAGTGCAAGCTTGGAATTTTCAGTCAACCCATGGAACCAGGAGGTCACGGCTCGATCCCAGTCAGGGCACAAGCCCAGGTTTCCAGGCTCCATCCCCGGTGGGGGGTGTGCAGGAGGCAGCCGATCCATGATTCTCTCTCATCACTGATGTTTCTCTCTCTCTCCCTCTCCCTTCCTCTCTGAAACCAATAAAAACATTTTTTTTAAGGAGTGACCGCTGGATCGGAGGTCTTGGTGGGGCTTAGGGACCTTGATGGGGGAAGTGTGACTGAAGCAGGTGGAAGAGAGGACGGGAGGGGAGGGACTGGAGGGAGCCAGTAGAGGCAGGAGGTGCACAGCAAACAGGGCAACAAAATAGCAACGATGATGATGATGATGAAAACAGGAGAGGAGCAGAGGAGGAGATGGGGTAGGAGACTGGTTCCTCTTTTTTCAGATGGAGAGGAAAGTGTGTCCATGACTGCAGGGGGGCATCTGGTGCTGAATGGAGGAGGGGTGGCTCTGAGAGGATGCGTTGTTCCAATCAGGATGCGTTGTTTCAATCTCGGGAACAGCGGGAAGGCTGTGTGCACAGATGCTGGCAGGCAGTGGTGTGATGGGGGTGAGTTCTGCTTCATCAAAAATCCTGGAGAATCCCTAGCCGGTGTGGCACAGTGGATAGAGCGACGGCTGGGGACTGAAGGGTCCCAGGTTCGATTCTGGCCCAGGGCATGTACCTGGGTTGCTGGTTCGCTCCTCGCCCCTGATCTGGGCACACGCTAATGTTTTGTTGAGGATCTCAGCGTCTGTGTTCATCAGGGATCTTGGCCTGTAGTTCTCTTCCTTTGCGGTGCCTCTACCTGGTTCGGGGATTAGGATCATGCTGGCCTCGTAAGAAGAGCTTGGCGTGTGCCTTCCCTGGGACGTTCTGGAACAGTTGGAGGAGGACAGGACTAGCTGTTCTTGGAAGGTTTGGTCAATTCCCCTGTGAAGCTGTCCGCACCGGGACTTGTTTGCTGGGAGTGTCTTTCTGTTACTGCTTCTACTTCATCAGTTGTTATCAGTCTATTCAGGTTTTCGGATTCTCCCTGGTTCAGTTTCGGGAGACTGTGTTTTTCTAGGAATTTACCCATTTCCTCCACATCGTCCAGCTTGTGGGCACATAGCTGTTCGTAGCATTTCCTTACGCTCCTTTGTGTTTCTGCTCTACCCACCTCAGCTGCTCCCCCCCTGCCTACAGATGCCGCACCAGCTCAGGCACTGCCACGGTGACTGTGCCACCTTTGTTTCCTGGGACCCAGATCGGGGTGGGGGTGTTTACAGGGGCTGCGCTGCAGCCTTGCCCCGAGCCAGGCCGGGGCGGGGCGGGCACCTGCTCTCCTAGACGCCCTCCCCATCGGGGCTGAGGCTCACCCAGGACCTTCCTCCCTCCAACGTCTGTGCATGTTCATATCACAGTGACTTCCGGAGACTGAAGTGGGATCCCCAAGTACATACAAGTAAGACGAAAATTGTAATCTGAAATTACTGCTCATGTGAGTAAACGGAACGCGCTCCCATCGCCAAGCCGGATGCAAACAGCAGCATCCAATTAACCCTCAGAGGCCTCCCAGCTCCTGCAAACGACCCCTCTGCACCCGCAGACACAGCTCCTGAAGCACACGCTAGACACGGCCACGGTCTCCCCGCTTTGCAAGACGGGAGTTTCTCCGGCGCAGCCTGACGGAGCAGCCCTGCCCGTGGACGCGCAGCGATGGCTGAGCCCGCGGCGCCAGCACAGACCGGGGGACAGGACGCAAGGTCACCCCTTGTCAGCCCTGTTTTCCGGGATGGAGGCGTGACATTCATGGATTCACAGTGGCCTTTTGCTGGCTGCCCCCACCCCGTAACCTCCCGTTCTTGGAGCTCCAGAGTGACCCCTGGGGCTCTCCTTCCTGGAGGCCACAGAACTGCAACCTCTCCGGACACGTGCTCTGACCGGGAATCGATCTGTGACCTCCTGGTTCCTAGGTCAGTGGTCAACCACTGACCCCCACCGGCCTGGGCCTCCAACGTCCTTTTCCGTAGATGTAAGTGGGCCAGCGCCCCCTGTAAGTAAAACAACTGCTACAAGTGCTTCCGTGGGGGCAGGAGCGACGTTAGTGTCGTGAGTGGGTGGCCGTCCACACTTCCTCATACAAGAACCGCCATCTTCAGGAAAACACATGCCCCGAGACCAGCCAAGTAACATCTGTGACAGTGTCACTAAGAGCAGGACAGATGGCGACGGTTAAAAACCTGTTCCTGAGAATCGACGCCGACGCCGGCGGGGGACCATCAACAAGACGCCGAGAACAGGCGGTCTTGTTTTTCTCGATGCGCCAACGGCCCACCGTGATCAGACACCGAGTATTGGGAGTGAAGTCAGTTGGGGGGGTAAAAGGTCGCCCACAGTGAGAGGGCAAAGCAGCGGGCGATTTAGAAGTGGCCACAGGAAAGGCCGCCAGCCCGCCGACCCGGAGGCCTGGCCCCCAGCCCCTCACGAGCCCGGGGAGAGGCGAGCAGGCACCGCAATCCTGCGTGTCAAGAGGCAGCCGTGGCCCATCTCCTCTCTCGGGGAGGACGTCTGAGAGCCCACAGGCAGGCCACTCCCCGGTGCTTCCGATCCACCAGACCACCAGGTTCGCCCGGAGGGCAGGGGCTCGGCCCGTGAGGCACCGCTCCTGGTTTATTCACCGAGAACGCGCCAGGCGTCTCTGGGCCTGGGGCACACAGGGCCCAGGAGCGTGTGTTCTGACGGGGAAGACCCGCGACCCGTGAGTGAGCCACGAAGGGACCGAGGAAGATACACCAGCGAACTCCAACCGCTATCGACTCAGCAAAGCCAACTTCAGAGCAAGGAAAGTACCTGGATAAAGGGGGGGGGGGCGTTGACAGGATGAGATCACCCCATTCTCCAAGCAGAGACCACAAGTATCCAAACCGACAGGACGGAGAGGGGAGATGACGAATGACTGTCGTCCTCGGAGACCAGCAGCGACACTGAACAGCACGCTCCATCGCCTGGACCCCACGAGGCCGCAGCACAGGCCAGCCAACAAGAGCACACGCGCCTCGAGCTCACGTGCGGCCTCACCGAGCGCCTCGGTCCGAGGGGGCTGCTGTCACAGACCGCACCGTCTGGCGGCTGATGAACAACAGCAGACACTTCGTTCTCATAGTTTGATGGAAGCCCGAGACCAGGCGCCAGCAGGGTCAGGTGAGGGAGCGCTGTGGGTCGGAGACGTCTCCCCGTGTCCCCACATGGCAGACGGGGTACTGGGAGGGAGTCAGAGGATGTGGGCCTTGCACGGGGCCAGCACGGACCGGTACCCCAACTCTTCTTGAAGTCCCAGCATGCTCTGTGCTCAGGGACAGGTCACGGCTGCCTGGCGCTGGTCCGCACAGCCTCGGGGTTTGGCGGGAAAGCAGAGAGGAACAGAGAGCTCCACACACACACAGTGGGGCCCTCAGTGGGGTGGGTGCCTCCATGCAAACCCTCCTTCGGACGCCGGGCGTGTCAACGTTCAGGAAAACCAGATGCAAGCACTGTCGCAGCCCACACACCCAGGAACCCCACCACGCACTTTCTTTCTCCATTTGGACCCCTTGAACACGGACCGCGTTGAGCTTAGAAAGTACCGACGCCACAGTCTCTTACTGGGCTGTGGTTGACACCAGCAAACGTGACCCGTCAAACCGCCCGAGAGATAGGAGATAGGAGGGCCGTGCAGGACACACACCGGCCACCAGAACGTCTCCCAGCTGCTCGATCCTGCGTCTGTTTGTGGCTCCCAATGACCGTGGCAGAAGGGACCACGTGTGACGGCAGATGCTGAGAAAGACTCTCCAAAGCCAGCGACTGGACCCGCCCCGGCCCCCGGGACGGGACGGTGGCAGCGCCTGGTATTCCGAATGCTGCCTCCTTCCCTGACTAAGACTGCCCTTCTCCGTACAAAGGCATCGTGTCTTCCCGGCAAGGCCAGGGCCCCGGCAGGAGAGGCAGGCGGGGAGGCGCCGGGGGGAGGGCTGGCCCGCAGGCGGGCAGCGCGGCTGGGAGCTTGGGAGGCCGCCTGCCATCAGGTACAAGACGAGTTTAGAAACGTCCAGATGGTGGAGGAGGGGCCCGGCAAGAAGGGGCCTCGTTCCCAGGTGGCCGCAGGCTCTGACAGGGGTCACTGTCCAAACACCCAGAGGGAATTTCTGTAAAGGGTCAGAACGCCCGCCTCCCTCCCCAGCCAGGCCGTCTCCTGGCTGCAGCCACACAGCTGCCCGGCCCCGTGCTGCCTGCCCACTGAGCGCTCGGCTCCAGGAGGGATTCCTCATGGAAACAACTCGGGTCCAGGCCTGGTCCGGGGAGAGGAGGAGCGGAGCCAAGCTCGTGCTGACGGAGGAACCGCGCTCCTGGGGCTTCCCTCGCCAGCAAGGAGCCCAAAGGGCCTGGAGGGCCGGGCGCTGCCCCGCTGCCAGGGACACAGAGGTGGACACAGTCTCCACGTTGGCGTGGGAAGAGACACAAGAACCAAGCGAGTGTTGCACGTACCTCACCAACTGCACGGGAGGCGCTAGGAAGAAACACGGAGTGGGGTTCGTGAGAAAGGGCAGCCATGCTGATTCGTGCAGCTGGTCGGGGAGCTGGCATACGAACACAGAACCCAAGTACGTGAGGGAGCAGCCAGGGGGACACCTGGACCAGGCGCAGGCGGGTGAGGAACAGCAGGTGTAAGGCCCTGAGGTAAGCATGACCTTGCTCATCTGAGGACCAGGGGTCATGAGGGAAAGAGCCCACAGCCAGCCAGTCATCGAGGATGGACGCAAGGGTCCCGGGTCAAGGTGGCAGGAGGGGTGGGGACAGCGCAGACCAAGCCTGGACCGTGCGGCTGTGTGCTGGGAGCCTGGACGGCGTGGAGGGACCCCAGTGGGGAGCAAGGGAGGGAAGTGGAGAAAATCAGGCTACGGAACGTGGGAGTGGAGTGGGCACTGGGGAGCCACTGAGGGCTGGAGCGAGGGACACCAGGCCTGGCCGGGCCCAACCTGCCATGGGGCAGCCCCGCAGACCCACCCGGGAAACCCCGCAGCCGGTACGGAAATCCTGCCTCACACAGCAAGAGCACCCCACCGACGGGTACGGCTCCCAAGCCCATGGGGGAGTCTCGAACCTCACCAGCTGTGTGACCTTGAGGTCCCTGCCTCCCCGGGCTCCCTGTACATGGAGAGAGGACGGGACGGAGCTGGGGACGGGCTGCAGGAGAGGAGAGATGACTGCGCCCACGGCAGCTGACTCAGCCTGTGCCAGCAGGCGGCTCTGAGACACCAGCTGGACCCAACCCAGGTGGTGGGCGGGGGCCTGGGGGCGGGGGGGACGGAGCCAGAAGTCTTCCCCACAGGCACGCGGCCCAGCCACCAACGGGGCACCTGGGCCACCTTTTGGTGAGCCGTCATCTCCAACGTGACCCACGCTGGGACCGGGCTGCGTGGCTACATCACTCCCCACCGGTCCCCACACGTCCCCGTGCCTCACGGCCACCCAGCAAGGGCAGGGCTCTCTGCCGTTTCTCTAAGGCGGGGATGGGGAACGTCCGGCCCGCGGGCCGTGGAAGGCCTGAGAAATCACTTGTCTGGCCCTGCCGAGGCGTGAGGGGTGAGTTCATTAACCATTTGACCGAATAGAGCAGGCAGGTTTTAAAGTGGTGATTTTGAACGGCGCACGAACGATGTTATAAATGTCCAGATGGCCCTGGCAGAGAACAAGGTTCCCCTCCCGGCTCCAAGACCAGGCTGCCCCTTACTCCGGAAGGCCCTGGAGGCCAGCTGGCGGCGTGTTCGGGCCTCTGTGCCCACCTGCCCTCCAGCACTCGCCCAGACAATAAAGGCTTCTCCACCTCTTCAGCCCGTGGTGCCACCAGAGCCCCACCCGTGGCGCCGTCAGGTGAGGAGGCAAAGGCCAGGACGGAGGGAGCTGGGCCTCGGCGCCGGCTCCCGAGTGCTTCCCGAGCGGCTCCTGGTGTCTAGGAACAGCCCGGTGTCTGAGCGCTCGCCCTCTCAGCCGCAGGGTGTGACTGGTGTCTCCGAGAATTAGCTGTTTCTCATCCAGCTGCCGAGCTGCCCGGGCAGAGTGGCTCATTCATGTGCCTCCATTTCACAATCCGACCCCACCAATTAGTCCTGTGAAACTGTTCTTTTTTTAAGAAAAGGGTTGTAAGTACTCAGGGACAGTGAGGCAGACACGTGAACAGGTGTCGGGTCCGGGGTGTCCGCGAAAGCGGGCAGAGGTGGCAGAGAGCAGGGAGGTGACTGTCACCTACTTGGCCCTCCTGCCAGCACCCACCTCGCCCCTCTCTCTCTCTCTCTCTCACACGCGCACACACGCACGCACACACGCACACACACGCATGCACGCATGTGCGCACGCATTGGTTCAGCCCACACTCCTCCCAGGCACAGAAGCCCGGACCTGGCGATGGAAAGGGGGAGGTGCACGGCCGTGCTCCCCAACAAACGCCCAGAGGTCTGCAGAGACAGCCCCACAGAAGACTGTCGGGTGCCCCATCGCTAGTGCCATCTTCCAGTCTCGGCCCAGCTCCGGAGACCACCCTCAGGGGCTCTCGTCCAGTGCTGGTAGCCTCCCCTATCCCCAGGAGGCGGCCAGCTCAGCAAGCTGACTCCTACAAGCTCCGACTCGGTCTCTGATGCCCTGGACGCGGGTCTGTGCGGCTCTCCGCCCAGGAGACCCTCTCCAGCCCAGCCACCCAGGAGTGAGGGGCACAGGGCAGGGAGCCCTAGCAGCTCTGGACGAGGAAACCAGACCTTGTCCCGGCCTGGTGGACTGCCCAGAGGAGAGAAGCCCCACCCCGCCCGCCTCACCTCACCAGCAGGACCACTAACCCAGAGGCCTGAGCCGCTGGCCACCCACAGGCTCGGCACCTGCAACCTGCCCCTGGGGAAAGCTGTTCCCTGGCGCCCCGAAGCGTTCGGGTCATGTTTTCTAAAACAACTGTTCTCTCTCAAAGAAAAAGGGAAAAAATTCCAGAAAGGGGGGCAGAGGTGGAAGACGCCAGAGTGGCTCAGCCCACAGGACCAAGCCCTGGAATGAGACCCCCGCACGGGTACCTCACCCTCTGCAAAGCCAGTGGTGAGATGGCTCAGCCACAGATCGGTGCCTGGCCCCCAAACGGCCCAATGTGAATAGATATGGAAAAAATGCCGTCTTCCTTCCGCAAGCAAAGACTAAGTTAAGACAAGCAGGGTCCATTCTCACTGAAAGGGCAGGGTGGCCCCGCGAGGCCCCTCTGGGACGCCTGGGCACAGGGCGCTGGGCAGCTCGTCCCAGCCCAGCCTCGCACACAGGCCCGGTGCAGAGCCCAGCTTGCGGCGCGGGGGCTCAGTGTCGGCCGTGACCACCAGTCAGTGCTCCCACCGCCCGCAGCAGCGGGCAGGAGCCGGGCCAACGGGACCGGACCCACTCGCTCCGCCCCAGCCCCTGCCCCAGCCCCGTGCTGGAGGCCCCGAGGCCCGGGTGTGCGGAATTTTTAATTGAGGGCTGTCTCCCGCAGGGCCTCGTTAGAAAGCGAAAAGGAGGAGAGGGCGACGATCTGGGCTTGGCTTCCCGGGAGCCAGGGAACCCCGAGGCGCCCCCAACCTCGGGAGTTGCCGCCTGGAGCAGGGACTTAGTGCCAGCGCCCAGCGGGGCCGCCGGAGGCATAGAGACCCCAGCCCAGCGGAGCCCGAGCAGACAGGCCCGCCGGCCAGCGCCCCTCGTCCGCGCCGGTCGCCCCTCGCCGCGCAGTCCCCCGCCCAGGATGCGCGAAAAGCCAGCTCGGCTCCGCGGGTCCAGGGGACGCCGATACCGCGACCCCCATCCGCCAGGACGCCCGGCGGCCCGCCGGCCGAGGGACGGAGCGGGGCTTGGGTACCCCTAAGCTCCCGGCCCCTTCGGAGGAGGGGCCGAAGGCTGGTGCCAGAGGGCCGTCGTGGAGGGTGTGGAGGGGGGGGGGGCGGGGGGAAGGAAGCGGAGAGTAGAAAGGTAGGATTAAGAGGATGGTGGTGTAGGTCAATGTTGGGGATGTAGCTGGATGTGTGTTAGAGGGGGTGGAGGAGGCCCCCGGGGGAAGGGGAAGGTAAGGAGAGGGCGCTAGCGATGGAGGCGGTTTTGGCTGGTACGGCAGGGGAGAGAGTTAGAGAAGGCCGAATTTATCAACGTGAAGCAAAAAAGTGTAAAAAAATATGAGAAGATA
>NW_005871795.1:12608-17229 GCF_000147115.1 Myotis lucifugus | reverse complement strand
TCCTGCAGGCCTGATCTCGGGGACTCTGGCCGGAGCCCGGGCTTTGGAAGCAGCGACGCCCAAGGCGTTCGGGCCTGGGGAGCACGCAAATCCCCGGGCGCGCCCCAGACCTGCCTGGGGTCTGGTCCTCAGACGCAGAGCGGGCGATGGAGGCTCCGCGGCGCCCGCACCCGCCCCGCGCCGCCGTGCTGCCCCCTGGTGGCTCGGGAGCGCCTGCGTGCAGCGCGCAGGGGCCCTGGCGACCGCGCCCTGCTCGGCCCAGCGTGGTGCTGGGAGGGGGGTGGGCGTCCAGCGAGAAGCCCTCAGGGATTGCAGCTCCGGAAAGCGCATGGGCCAGGGGCGGTCCCCCTGCCGATCCGCTTGGCGCCAGCCGCAGTCCAGGTCTCTGGTCACCCATCACCCCGTTTCTGGCACCCCGCGCTGCCTGAGCCTGGACTGATGGCCTCCCCACCGCATGGTCCATCCTGAAGGGAGAGGACCCTAACCCCGTCCGCTTCGACTCACACACACCCGAGGAGAGTGGGCGAGCAACCCCCCTGGAAGCCCTTCCGGTTGTGGAGACGCTGGCGTCACCTTTGACCCCTCTTGCCCGTTCATTCAGTCCCAGGACCCACGTAGTCACCTGAGGTTCTGCCTGGAGACCTGCAGGGGTGCGTGCGGGGTGTGCGGCTGGGGGCCTCCTCCCCGAGGCCTGGTCATTTGCCTTCTGTTTCCTTTTCTTCTTTGTTGGGTAGGGCGGGGGTGTGGGGGACCCTGAAGCAGAACAGAGGCCACAGGAGGAAGGGGAGGTCTGGGTGGGTGACCCTGAGGAGAGGGGCTGGGGAAGCCGAGTCCTGCTCTGGGCTAAGGCTGGCGTGGTGTGGACTCCTGTGGCCTGAGCCCTTGGCTCCCCCGTCCACACCAAACCACATGGACCCAGAGAGCCAGAGCCTCCAGCTGGGGGGCAGCTTTGTAACCCAAATGCCAAACAGAGCCTGAGCCCGAGCCCGAGCAGGCCAGGGCAGGCGCCCCTCGCCTCCCCGAGGTGCTGCCTCATGTTGTGTTTCACCTACGAGACAGCTGGTGGCCCAGCCCACAAAAGGCTCAGCTTCATGGGGCTGCTCTGGACCAAGCTCTTCCCCAAATGCCAGTGACTGGACAGCAACAATTGGGAAGAAATGACTCCACCGGCCTCTGAAACCTGTCACCATCATTTCTGCTGGGGTCCCAGCGCCTTCATCTGCTGGCCTCGTTCCAATGTGGTCAGATCCCCAAGAGGAACCAGACGCCTGTGTCTGCGATGACCCGGGGGCCCTGCGTGTCCTGGGGCGTGGGCAAGCTGGGAGCTCTGTGCTCTTCCCCCAACCACCTCGCGAGAGCCCTTCCCAGGGGCCAGGTCTGGGCAGCCGCTGAGGTCAGCCCCTCCTGCACAGGAGCAGCTGTGCTGATCCACAGGCCACCAGGCGCAGGGAGCAGCCCTCGGGGCTCCTAAACGGGTGGGCTTCAACCGTCCCTGTTCAGTGGCTTTTTAACGAAGCTTGGAGTGGCGCCAGCCTGTCTCAGTATTCCACAAAACTAGAAAGCCGTAACGTAAACGAGTCCCAAACTTGACTTCTGAAAAATTCCTGTATGGCAACCTCCACCGTAGCAAAGTCAACAACAAACCAGGAACGAAAGATGTGCAACTCCCATCACCAGTAGTTAACTGCCCGCATGTATCGAGGGACCATGCAATGGATTAACGTGGAACGTTCTCGAAGGCGCCTTGTTCATGAGGGAACGAAGACAAGATGTGTGCTGTGTGCCAACACGTGTGTAAAACCACAGAGGAAAAGGCGTGAGCAGACACGTGCTCGTATGCTGTCACCATTTGAAATATGTTACCCATCCCAAAGCAAAATTGTTAAACCGTCACTCGTAACCCTGGTTCTTAACTCTCTGGAGAGTCACAGGCCTCTGAAATCTGTCACCTCTTTCCCCAGAGGGAAAAAATAGACCCTCTGACCTGCAGCCACAGGGGACACCTCTGGGACTGTGGGTTGAACCCCACGGCTGCACTACCTGCCGCCGCCTAGTGGCCACGCATGTGAACTGCAGACTTCGTGCCAAGACCCTGAAGCTCCAAGGAGTTCCAGGCCAGGCTTCCCGCCCGGCCTTTCCAAAAACTTGTCAATGCCTGGGCACTCACCGTAAGTTAGTTTTTAAAAAGAATGCACGCCTTCCTTCCACAGGGCAGATGAATGCTCTGCCGTACAGGTGGGGAGGACGGCTTAGGCTGCTCCCGGACTGCGAGAGGGCGCAGGCCCGGCTGAGGGACCCCTCCCCCAGCCCCAGTGCACAAATATATATATATATATATATATATATATATATATATATATATATATATATATATATATATATATATATAAAAGCCCAGTGACCGCAACAGCAGAATGACCAGAAAGACCAATGGCTATGATGCACACGGCAGCAGCCAACCAGCCGATCACGCCCCCGCTCCCCAGCCAGCCCGCCCACGGTCGGCCGCCAACCGCCCACGGCCCCTCCCCCCGGCCGACCCCACCCTCGATCAGGCCCCATCGGTGCGGGCCAGCTGGACCCCACCCATGCACGAATTCGTGCACTGGGCCTCTAGGATATGTATACTTTTAAATCCCCAAGGTGCAGGATGCATGAAAAGAAATGGGATCTAAGCCACGCCACGGTGGTCTCTGATTCTCTTACCGTCGGCATGTGAGTCAGAGGGGACATTCACCAAGCGGCTCACACTCTAGCAGGTCTTTCCGAGGCCCAGCGCTGTACTCGGCAGCCGCAGACATGTCGTGGGAAACTGCGGGAGCACAGTTCCTCCCTAAAAAGAAAACAGCATTGTGGCGGTGCCGCCTTTCCTTACTGAAATACTGGGAAGGAGACGCTTTTCCCACGAGATCGTAAGCAGCAAGTGCAAGCCCAGCGCTGCCAGAGCCCCCGGTGACGAATGGAGGCGGCCGTCCATCATGACGTCACCTGAAGCCCTGGATCCAGCCGTGCCTGAAGTCCCTGCGGCTGGACGTTCCCGTTTTTTAAGCCTCTGAGTTCCCGTCCCGTGACCTCCAGGGCCTGGTCTGACACAGGGAGAGCCACGGCTTTGCTGTAGCAAGTGCCACCTGTACAGGAAGAACACAGCCATGAGAGGCCAGGGAGAGCAGCAGCGATTATTGTCATGGGGCCTCTTTCCGTTCCAGAAACAACCTCCCTGGTCGCCTCTGGCACCTTGGAAGCGCGGTTAAGAGGGAATTAAAGAACTGAATAGGCAAAGCTTGTGGGGGCAGAGGCTTGGGGAGGCCTCTGGAGCGACGCCCTCCACTGCTGGACCCGCAGTCCTGAGGGGCACAGACCATGCTGGGCCCGAGTCATGTCACAGTGGAAGGGGGGACGGGGGGCTGCTGATGGAGGGAGCACTTTGCAACCCTCGGCGCTGGGCTCTGTGGTGATTGTCAACATGGCGTGGGCCCATCGGATGGCTTTTCCGCTGTGGCTTTTCCAGGGGCGGGACCGGGAGCTGAATGCCCTCCCCGCCAGGCTCCGAGTTCGCCTCTCCTCTTTTAGGTCCTTCTGCACTTGGTGGATGCCAGGTTGCCCTCATTTCCACACCAGGACGTGGGCCTGACCCAGGCAGATCTGCAATGACCTGGCCAAGGCTGGAAGCATTTTTGGTTGTCACAGACGGGGT
Source organism: Myotis lucifugus (assembly GCF_000147115.1). NCBI lineage: Eukaryota > Metazoa > Chordata > Mammalia > Chiroptera > Vespertilionidae > Myotis > Myotis lucifugus. Next base: position 13,535 of record NW_005871795.1, on the reverse strand, counting down.
CGATGCTTGCAGACAGGGACCGGGGTTGCTGCTGAGCATCCCACCAGGCACGGGGCAGCCCCCCACACAAGGACCTGGGCCAAGCCAACATGTCACTAGTGCCGAGACTGAGCAAATCTGAGTATCTGCTAATGTGTCCATTTATTTACATTTAAAAATCTTATCCTATATAATAAAAGGGCAATATGCAAATTGACCCTAACAGCAGAACAACTGGGAAGGACTGGTCACTATGACACACACTGACCACCCGGGGGCAGACACTCAATGCAGGAGCTGCCCCCTGGTGGTCAGTGTGCTCCCACAGGGGGAGCTCCGATCAGCCACAAGCCAGGCTGACGGCTGCCAGTACAGCGGTGGTGGTGGGAGCCTCTCCCGCCTCCTCAGCAGCGCTAAGTATGTCCGACTGCAGCTAAGCTTGCTCTCCGCTGGCAAGTGGACATCCCCCGAGGGCTGCCGGGCTGCCAGAGGGATGTCTGACTGCCAGCTTAGGCCCAATCCCCCGGGGAGCAGGCCTAAGCCAGCAGGTGGTCATTCCCCGAGGGGTCCCCACTGTGAGAGGGCACAGGCCGGGCTGAGGGACCCTCCCGAGTGCACAAATTTTTGTGCACCAGGCCTCTAGTAAACATATAAAAGCTCATCACAAGTGGGGAATGACTTAAAGCAATAAAAAGCATTGGTACAGCCCTAGCAGGTTTGGCTCAGTGGATAGAGTGTGGGCCTGGGGACTAAAGGGTCCCGGGTTCAATTCCAGTCGGGGGCACATGCCAGGGTTGTGGGCTCCATCCCCAGCAGGAGGCAGCTGGTCAATGATTCTCTCTCATCATTGATGTTCTATTTCTCTCTCCCTTCCTCTCTGAATCAATAAAGAAATGTATTAGAAAAGAAATACAAACACTGCTCCATTTCTATGCTCTTCGAGAAAAC
>NW_005871795.1:3295-11401 GCF_000147115.1 Myotis lucifugus | reverse complement strand
CAACTTCAGTCTCTGCTGTGCAACTTGAAGAAAGATGAGGCAGGGCTGTGGGGGAAGTTCAAGTGTGTTTCCCACTGTTGCCATGAGAACCATTAGCTTCTTGCCCTTACGATAAGCTGGGCCTTCCATGTTTGAGGAACGGGAATGACAACAACAGGAATTAATTTCATGCTCAGCCACAGCAGCCAACCAACCCCAGGCCAGCACCATAGCTGGGGGGGGGGAAGACCAGCTCCCTGGGCATCCCTTTCCTTGGTTCCCAATCGCCCGTGTTATGTTCATAGCCTTGTTGCAAACAATTGCACTTTTCATTAGCAAATGACCGTTCCGCGCCTGTTTTCCCCTGAGCTCAGATCTCTATTCCGATCACCTCGAGGGGCTGGGGGATGTCCGCCTCGTCATGCACCTGAAACCACCTCGCGGCTTATCCACCCACCGCCTGCGGACTCGGCCTGTGCGCCCGGCCAAGGGCAGCCCGACGCGCCTTATCTCAAGTTCTCAGGAGGCGCGTTTGGCAGCCTTCCTCTCACACAAGCCAGTTCTGTCCACGGATAAAGGTGCAGGATATGTTTTGGCTCTTTAACAACTAAGATGTGAATTAAAGCCGAGAGGTAGCGTTCTGCACACAATAAGCGTAGGAAACACTCGTCCCAGGCTGAGGGCACAGGACTCACAGCTGTTCTGGCTCTGAACCCGGCAGGGTGGCGCCACCCACACACTCAGACCCCGTGGCTGCGGGGACCCGGGTCACCTCCGTAGGTCACCTTGAGACACAGAAACCTGTTCTTTCTGTCACTGCGAGCTGACCGTGGTTATCCACGCAAAGAAGACATACAAGGCCAGACACTTCTCAGTTCACCTTTTTCAAAAGAACTGATTTTAGAGAGAAAGAGAGAGGAAGGGAGGGAAGGGGCGAAGAGAGAGAGATTTTTTGTTCCACATATCTATGCATTCATTGGTTGATCCTTGTATGTGCCCTTGACCAGAATCGAACCCGGGACCAGGCTAGGGCATTGCTTTTAACTTTTAAATAACAACTCAATGCTACACTTGTCTCCCCTAACAGCAGGCTCAATGTGTACATACCTCCTTCTCTACTCAGCATCCAATTATCCTTGAGTTATAAGATGTTAACACTTTCCCATACACCATGCACTCATTCTATGCATCCATCCGAGATTCTGCAAAGTCATTTGATACTAGTTTAAGGCGGGGGAGGGCGGGGGGGGGGGGCGGGGGGAGGGTTAGACATCAACCAAAGAACTTGTATGCAGAGAAGCATAACCAGTGGACACAGACAATGGGGGTGGGGGTGAAGGCCGGGGCTGGGGGGCAGGGCAGGCGGGGAGAGGACAATGGTGGGTAAGGAGGACATTTGTAATACTTTCAAGAATAAAGAATTTTTTTAAAAAAAGAAGAAAGTCCGGCCAAAGGCTGTGCCTCTAAGCCTCCTCTGAGAGCTCTGCTTACTTCCTTTCCAACTTGTTCATGCTGCTTTGTAGCGATTTACATCTATTTCACGAAGCCGTTTCCCGCCTGGACCGTGAGTGCCTCAGCAAGGGTTCTGTCCTTCTGCACATCCCTTCAGGGGCTGCCGTGTCCCTGCACCTGAATGACAGCCACCTCTACAAACTCATGCCCTCTCCACTACCACCGATTTTTAAAAATGCAGCATCCAACTGTGCAGCCGAGCTCACACACCCAGTTCCCCACAGACCTTCCTACTGGTACGGATAGGACTTAGCACCCCAAACACCTGACCCGAGGGGCTTGTGAGCATGAGTTGTTCCAGAAAAGCCAAACATCTGAGGCCACACCTCCTTTGTGTCCCCATCCCGCCTCATCTCTCTCTCTCTCTCTCTCTCTCTCTCTCTCTCTCTCTCTCTCTCACACACCCTTTCACACAGCGAGTGCACTGTCCGAAATGACCCCATTGTAGAACAGGAAGAATTTATTTCTATGAATATGATTTTAACAATATTCCTTAGGCATTCAGTGATCAAAATGTTCTCCAAATCAAATACACACATACACACACACACACAGTGTGTGTGTCCCCAAAAAATGTAGATACACTTAGCTGACGCTCATTTGATGTGTCTTTCTTTTCAGATTTAACCCATTGGAATTCATAATTATTCCAAGGGTGTATACATTTTTGGGGACACACACTGTATATATACACACGTATATGTAATTTTTTGAATCTCATTCTGTAATCTGGTTTTTAACTTGGAAGTGACCGAAGGAGTGAAGGATTCGAAGCCCAAGTACCCTGAGGAGCTTCCCGGCCACCATCGCAGCTTCTCACACGCATCAGGCCTGCTCCAGCTCCACCAGGACGCCCCCGCAGTCCTTGGGGTGCAGGAAGATGACGGGTTTTCCGTGGGCCCCGATCTTGGCCTCGTCACTTAGACTGCGGATCTTCTTCTCTTTCAAGTCCATCACAGCGGCACTTATGTCATCCACCTGGAGAGAAGGAAAGAAGCAAGAGCGTGTTTGAGATCATGGAAACGCCGAATCACAGAATCCCGAGACTAGAAGAGACCTCAGCTCATGGCTCTCTCCTCTGCCTTGAGGCAGAGCCTTTGTGAAGCCACCACACATACCGGCTCCTGCTCCAGAGGGAAAAGAAGCTGCGAAATCTTCCTGTGTGAGCAACCACGGCGCCTAAGAATTTTCACCGTTTTCATCAAACCCTTGCTGCCTGGATGGGGTTTAGGGGAAGCACGGCTAGTTCCAGTCGACACCAGACCCACCTTCTAGGGGGCGGCCTGCAGAGGCCGGAAGCACTCGTGGCAGCATCCATGAATTTAAAATGGTCTATCTGGCCTGGCCGGTGTGGCTCAGTGGTCGAGCCCCAGGAACAGGGAGGTTAAGGCTCGTTTCCTGGTCAGGGCACGTGCCTGGGTTTTGGGCTTGGTCCCCAGTGGGTGCAGGAGGCAGCCAATTGATGATTCTCTCTCATCTCTCATCATCGATGTTTCTATCTCCCTCTCCCTTTCTCTGAAATCAGTAAGCATATATTTAAAACAAATAAATAATCTATGTGGCTTGTGTTATATTTCCAATGGGCAGCACTGGCAGTGATTGTAATCAAACCACATGTGGTCAGGGACAATTTCAAGGCCATGATGGCCCTGGAACAAACGATGCTTTTGACAAGGGCATCTGTGGGGCTCGGCTTCTGAGGAAGATCAAGGTTTTTAAACCAATTGATTGGAGGAAGCCCATCACCCTGGGACAGCTCACTCTCAGACTGAGGCCTGAAAAATAAAACCTGTCTACCTGGTTAAGACACTTGATTTTTTACGGAGAGCAGCGAACAATGATGGTGTCTCACATTAACGTAAGGACTAACCCACCACCTCCCACAACTTCCCGTCGCCCACCCCCCGCCAACCTCGACTCTTACATCCACTGCTACGTTACTGAGCTTGCACTGTCCCCACTTCACTGCACTTCTCACTCCCACCGGCTTCCTTTGAAGCCTGGGCTCTGATGTAGGACCCAGGCAGTGCGGTGTGGGACGGAGCAGTGGGTTCAAAGGCGGGGATCCTGCTTGTCGTCCTTGGGGGCCTCAGATAAACCCCAAGTCCACTGCAATACAGACCTGCAGCCAAAATCCACCTTCTGAGACAGGGAGAGCGGTGAACTAGGCGGCCTTGCAAGTCCCCTGCCGAACATCTTATGCTCCCCACCTCGGATTTTAAGTTCAGCTCATACAACGATGGCGCCGACCAGCAGTGCCGACGCTGGAATCAGAACAAATCTAGTTTGGACAAAACTAGTTAGCAGCCTTGCCACTCACTAGTCATGTGACTATGGGCAAGCTATTCTCAGTCGGCTTCCTCACCTGTCGATGGGGAGAACGGCGCCCTCCTGGGGTAGCTATAAGAAATACAGAAAACAATGCCCGTGGCGTCCTGGGGGACTGGCAGTTGTTCTGGTAACTCAGTGCCTTTCCACCTGCTTCTCCCTCTGCCCAGAAGGGCTTCCTCCTCTTGTGCCCTGGGGATCCCTTCACAGGGGCCTTCCCACCTCCTGGACCTGCCACGGCAACCAACCTGTCCTCACCTGTTAGTGAGGAGACGCGCGCATGAATTCTGCGTATCACAGGGCAGACTGCCCGCTCCGGCTGCCCCTCCCACTGCAGGCACGGTCCCTGCCTGTTCGCTGCTGAACCAAGTCCTCAGTAGCGCGCGCACAGTAGGTTCTCAGATAGCAGTATGTCTGCAATATGAACTGAGCCAATCCCTGGAATCAACGCGCCTCTCTTCCGGATTCGGAAAGAGGCCTACCTGTGACATTCCTCCTATCAGGAGAAACCAAACTGGAGTGTAACTGCTATTGTTGATATTCCAGCAGGAGCACCTGCTGAGGAAGGCTCCCAGGAGGAAGTGCCATGTTTTCTTCAGGAACTGCTAGCAGACACAGTTGAGGAGATGTGGGAAAACCAGTCAGTCACTGAAAATGTGTTGCTTTTGTAATAAGAAAGAAGTTCGCAGAATCTTAAGGACAGGAAACAATTCCATGAATACTTAGCACGGATATGAGACCTCTTACCTCACCAGGTCTTTTCACTGCTTCTTCTAATTGCCTTCTGATAGCGAAAGCAGCTGTATTCCTGTTATATCGGAGGTCACATGTGATCAATAAATCATAGAGTGGAAACTCAAATCTGTTTTGGCCAACTTCGGTGACTTTTTAAAAAATATGTTTTTATTTATTTCAGAGAGGGAGGGAGGCAAAGGGGGAAAGAGAGAGAGAGAGAAACATCAATGATGGGAGCGAATCATCGAATGGCTGCCTCCTGCACGCCACCCACTGGGGATTGAGCCCACAACCCAGGCAGGTACCCTGATTGGGAAGCGAACTGGGACCTCCTGGTTCATAGGCTGATGCTCAACCACCGAGACACACTGTCTGGGCTTCAGTGCCTTTTGTAGAAGCTGTTGAGTCCAGATTTGATAAACTATATTATTATTTGCAGTTTTCTAGAGGAAAAGAAAATACATCTACGGATCCATCTTTGAGTGGGACAATGCTACTACTAATCCCCTTTAAAGAACTTCATGCCCTGGCCAGTTTGGCTCAGTGGGTAGAGCGTCAGCCCGAGGACTGAGGGGTTCCAGATTCGATTCCGGTCAAGGGCATGTACCTCGGTTGCGGGCTGCATCCCCAGCCCTGGTCAGGGTGTGGGGTGTAGGAGGCAACCAATCGATGTGTCTCTCTCTCTCTCACATTGATGTTTCTCTCTTGCTGTCTCTCCCCCTCCCTTCCACTCTCTCTAAAAATCAATGGAAAAATATCAGCAGGTGATTAGCAAAAAAAGAACTTCATACAAAATTTCTGAAGACAGTGACCGTATCAGTCTCAAGAAGCAAAAGACATTCTGTAGGAGAGAAACGTGAAACGCCAAGCCTAAAGGAAACTGAATACCTCAATGCAGACGTGGTGCATGCCTCCGGCCTTGTTTTTCTGCAGAAACCCCGCGATCGGACTGTCCTTTCCCAGTGGGTGAAGCAGCTCCAGTTTGGTGTTCCCGAGGTCGACGAAAACCACAGACACCCCGTGCTCAGGAAGAGGGGACACCTCGCTGACCCGGGCCCCCAGAACGTCCCGATAAAACGCCCGGGCCTTTTCCAGGTCCGGCACGGCCACGGCCACATGGTTGAGCCGCCCCAGGGCCCACACGGCAGCACCGGCCACAGGAGGTGAGGACTGGGGGGTGGAAAAGGCTCTCACTGTCGGAACGGGAGCCTGCAGTCGTGAGAACAGCCCTGAAAGATGGAACCGGTTGTTGGTGTTAGTCTGTAACAAGTTCATTAAAGCCCTGACCATACAGTACTTTTTAATGTGCATTTTATTGACATCCTCCCTTTGACATGAATGTGCTTCTAAAATTATGTTCTAAACTCAATGACTCACTCCATTCTGAAATAGCTGCCTGAAGTTAAAAAGCTAATTCGGAGCTATTTGATGTTAGATTCAGAGCAAGGAATGGTATCTTCCATAAGAGCTTACATTTATCGACAGCACGTAGAGGGTAGCTGCCGTTATGAAGAATTACCTGCTATTCTCTGCACTTCACAACGGGTGAGCTTGGATGTGACAGTGAAATAACACACTTGCCGATGAGAACAATTTTGTTCCTGGTCTGTGACCGGTTGTTGGTGTTACAGTCTGTAACAAGCTCATTAGAGCCCTGACCATACAGTACTTTTTAATGTGCATTTTATTTGAATGGCTGTCAACCAGCCAAAATGCCTCACTGTTGGGGGGAAAAGAAACAAAGATCTCCCCAACCGAGTTATCTCTACAAGCGAAGGGGCAGCTAGAGGAGTGTGGCAGGCGGATGTTTCTGTATTGTTTTTTGTTCTCTCTCTCTGTCTCTCTCTTCCACTCTAAGAAAATCAATGGAGCCCTAACCGGTTTGGCTCCGTGGATAGAGCGTCGGCCTGCAGGCTGAAGGGTCCCAGGTTCGATTCCAGTCAAGGGCATGAACCTTGGTTGCGGGCACATCCCCAGTAGGGAGTGTGCAGGAGGCAGCTGACCGATGTTTCTCTCATCGATGTTTCTAATTCTCTATCCCTCTGCCTTCCTCTCTGTAAAAAAAAAAAAATCAATAAAAATATATTTAAAAAGAAAATCAACGGGAAAAATATACCCTGAGGACTAATAACCCCCAAAAAATCTCACTCCACAACTAGAGGCTGCTGGCCCTTGGCCCATGTTGTGGCACCCCCGGTGCTGTATTCGCTGCATCATTTCGTGAACCCACAACTCACTGCGCTTTATGGCCAGCGCTCTCCTTTCGCTCTGGAAAAGTTTACGGGGTTCTGACTGCAGAACCTGCTTGGTAAGGGTTTCGGTATTGAGTGACTACTGACGTCCTGGTGGTATTCCAGGCCTAGCCTTCTTTTTGCATTTTGATGCAATAGCACCGACTTACAAGTTGCCCAAGGTAACATTAGTTGTTTATAGCAACTCCCTAACTCACTCACACGGCTCATGGCTGTTAGTCTTAACTTGGGAACGCCTTTGAACGTCATGTCAAAGTGGAGACTGTATTTGTGACCATGCTGCCTTCAAAAACCTATAAACTGAAAAAAAAGAGAAAAAACTAACAAACCTGTAAACTGATTATCACCCCCAATGCTGAGATGCCCGTCTGCAGGCCTTCCCCCGACTGCTGGGGTCCAGACACAGTGGGGGCCAGAACCCCTGGTGGAACACCTCACTGATATGACCCCACCTTCCTAGTAGAGACCCCAGGGTTTATTTCACCGTTAGTTACGCCACGAAACGTCTACGTAACCTCGCAAACTGTTAAATCCCAAATTCCGGAGTGAGAGTGGATGGTGCCGTGGCCGGCTCTGCCCCGAGTCCTCGTGGCCATCACACAGAGGCCATGTCCTGGTAAACTCTGTGAGTCAGTGTGATTCTTCCCACTGAGAGACAAGGAGGGCGGGCCTGGCTCAGTGGTTTTCCTCAAGGTCACACGAGGTGGCAGAGCGGAGCCTGGAGCCCAGGTCTGTCCGGCACCAAGGTCAATGCTGTTCATCGGTGATGTTTAGCGTCCTCGTGCCTCTGAAATGCTTTCTGATCCTCCGTTTTTAGTATCTTTAGTGTGTGCCCTATGAGCAATAGCAACTTGCTAAGCGATGGCTTTCTGAGACAAGGAGATGACTCTTTTATGAGTTTGGTGTTTTTTGGGGGGTGGCGGGGGGGTTGGCAAAGGGCAGCTTGCAATCGTGTGTGCGGTAAGATGCTGACTTGCACTTTTACTGAAAAGAGGAAGGAGGGCCTGGGGGGGGCGTGTCAGTGGCAAAACTTGCCTATCACCTGCTCGATAGAGATTCGTTTTTAATGAATATAATACTTTTCCACGTACACGTGTCCCCTCTTTATACCGATCATGTGCGGAGGCTCCTATTGTGCACTCGTCTCCTTGGGGCTCAGCACTCAACCCACGAGAGGGCTTTAGACAGACTACAGTCTTGGTTGGCTCAATGTTTACAGCGCTTGTTCCCTCTCCTGATGGTCTTAGGTTCGACTCCCGGTCAAGGACGTGTGTACTGGGTTGCAGGGTCCATCCCTGGG
>NW_005871795.1:0-1614 GCF_000147115.1 Myotis lucifugus | reverse complement strand
TGAGTTTTTCAATATGTCATGGGGATTCTCTACCAGGTTACGGGGGGCCGTGACGCGGCAAACAGGAGGGTACATGCTGTTTCTTTTCGTAGTCTTTGCGAAAAGGCAATTCCGGTTGGACTTATGATTTAACTAATAAGTAAGCAATCCCCGCCCTTTATAGCTATGACAGGAATACGCTTGACGCTCTCACGAGATCTCCCCCGCTCTATGGCAGGCAGTGCGCTTCAAGAGGCGGGGCAACGTGCCAGAGGAGGAGCTGGGCGCTTCAAGAGGCGGGGCAACGTGCCAGAGGATGGGGCGGGGCAAAATGCCGGGGGCGGGGCCTACGACGCTAGGGGGCGTGGCGAGTGTTGCAGAATTCCTGTCGGGTGCTGGGTTTGGACCCGCTCTTCTTTACAATACAACGTGCCGTGAAGCCAACTGGTGCATGTAAGGCGGACACTTAAAAGGAGAAGGCGTCACGCACTGTGGGACCCTCAGGAATGCCAAACAGATTTTCCGGAGGAGTTCAAAGGCGCCGGAGTCGACCAATGGCTCGTTTCCGTTCCCTGCGCCGCCCCCTGCGCAAGCGCAGCGACGGTTCTCGCGCGGCCATTGGCTCGGGCTAGGGGTGGGTCCGGAACCTGCGTGCGGCGGAACCTTTTCCTCTGCGCTCCAGGTTGCGCGGGGCGCATCTCTGTGACGCGTTTCCGGGCGCCCTACTTCCGGGGCATGCGGCGCGGCGAGCTGGGTTTTAAACAGCCATGGCCCTGCGGGTCTGGCGTCAGCGGACTCTGAAGCGGTGTCTGGACGAGGTTGGTGAGAACACAGGCCGGCCAGAGGGCTTCCTCACGTAAGTGCGCGGAGCCCGGGCTCGGGATCGGGCCCAGGTCTCCGGCGGGGGCGGGCTGCAGGCCCCTGTCAGTGTCTGGGATAGAGGGAAGCTAACGGGAGGCGTACTGGTAGATCTCTTTTCCCCAAATTTCAGATCGTTTCCGCCCCCTTAGCCTGTCAGAATTTCAGTCGTGTGCAGATTCACAGATACTAAGTTCACACTTTTGTGTATTAAGGTGGCTCATCAGCAAGATGGTCCAGATTCTTGGGGACCAGAATCTATACTTAAAATTGACGTTTCATTCACATTTGATTTTGCACAAGACTGGGGCCTTATTTCCCCCTTTAATTTAAGAGTACCGCGAGGTTACTGCCAGACTGACGAATCTCAGAGCGAAGGCAGGGGCTGTGGGGGGTGGAAAGGGATTAACCACAGACCTTATGTGTGTATCCCATGGACACAGACAATAGTACGGGGAAGGGGGGGTGGGGCGCATGCGAGGTGGAGTGGGGGGGCGAAGGTGACGTCTGTAATACTTTAAACAATAAAGATACATTTTTTTAAAAGTCTCCTTTAACTTCCTCCCCTGCTCCCTTGCTAGGATTCAAGATGAATTGGCATCAAACTTCACTTCCTTGACAAAAGTGCTTTATGACTTTAATAAAGTGCTGGAGCGCGGCAGGATCCCCGGGAGCCCTTTGCAGAAACTGGTGATCGACCGTTTTGACGAGGAGCAGATTTGCCACAGCTGGAGCTGCAGAATGAGCCGGTGCTGCAGTACTTTGAGAGCGCCGTCC
>NW_005871794.1:232031-257809 GCF_000147115.1 Myotis lucifugus | reverse complement strand
GTATTATATGAAATGCTGAAAGGTATCCTTTAAGAAGAGGAAGAAGAAGAAAAAGGTAAAGACACAAATAATGAACAACAAATATGCATCTATCAACAAATGAATCTAAGAATCAAGTGAATAAATAACCTGATGTACAGAATGAACTGGTGATTATAATAGAATCAGGGACATAGAAAGGGAATAGACTGACTATTCTTGGGGGGAAAAGGGGTGTGGGAGATGCGGGAAGTGACTGGACAAAAATCATGCACCTATGGATGAACACAGTGGGTGGGGAGTGAGGGTGGAGGGTGGGGTGGGAGCTGGAAGGAGGGGTTTATGGGGGGAAAAAAGAGGAACAAATGTAATAATCTGAACAATAAAGATTTAAAAAAAAATCTGAAAAAAAAACCTAGTTATTCAGTTTTGAAATTTTGTGGAAGGTATAGTCGATTTTGTTATGAGAAGACAATAGAGGCAGTTCCTGATTTGTCAAGAAAAATTCCAAATCATAAATTACTTTAATGAAGACAGTTACTTTATTGATTCTAGAGTTGCTTTTATAACACTTTCTACAAACACCATTGATTAAAAGGCGGTGGCAATAAACAACTATATATATATCAAGATGGCACTAATATGAAAAAGACCTTTTTGCTTTTTCCAAAAAAGAAAGGATTATGCTAATAATGAATTCTTTTCAATATAAAGATAAAATAATATTTGTGTTTTACCTTTGAATTTTTATTATTTTTATTCGGGGTCAAAAACGATTATTTAATTTAAAATGTCACATTTCATGTATATTCAATCTTTATAAAATATTAAATGTATAAAGGAGAACATTTTATAGAATTGTGACTTTTGTACTGCTCTGTTGGAAACTGATATTCAAAATTGATTAGTATAATTAAGAACATCAGAATGCCTCAAAAAATGTGATGAAATATGCAACCAATCAGAAAATAAGAAGAAAAAGAGAATTTACTGCCAAATTATTGTGTGTTTTTTCTGTTGCTGACATTATTGCTGACAAATCTATGGGAATTTCTCTGCCTTAACTAAATCCTTTTTCTTTAATTAAAAAAAAATCTATCATTTAAATGCAATGCTTATAGTGACATCACTGTGTAGGACAGAGTAAGAAACTCAAAAACTCCTTCACTCCAGAAGTGCAATGAATAAACTTTTAATGTACTCTGGAAGCTAAAAGACAAACTTACTAGCTAACTAACTAACTAACAAAAACCTTAAAACCAGTGAAACACTTTATGAAGAGAAAAACTACTGAATTTTGCTAAGAGTTCTCTGTGGTGCTTTCACTTACTCTGGTAACTTCACTCCCCAGCTGGGCAGTAGCCTTGGGGAGGGTAGCCTTCTTCTCTGGTGGAGGTTGCTGGTATCGGAGGTTATTTTCAAAGACCTGAGTTTGTGTATGTTGATTTTCGGTTGGCTTTCTAAAATATTAGCTCAACTTTGTACCTTTGTTTCACCAGGGTTGAGGCTTTGCAGGCATCATTGGTTGAAAGCACAGAGCCAATATTCAATGTCAAATTATTTGAAAAATATCTGCCTATACTAAGAAATAAGTAAAGAAATTAGAACTGAGATAAATAATTGATGATAAATATTAGAAATAAAAAGGTACTTCAAAAACAGCTGCAGATATTAACAAGATTATATTCAGAATTTATGTAAAGTTTTACACCAACATTGAAATTTTAGATGAAATATTTCCCTACACTCTAGAATGAACAGAAAAATCAGAATAATTCTACAACCATTAGATATAACAAATTAACTTATAAACATATCCCTTGCTAAAAATAAAACAAAAGACATAGACGACCAAAACACCCAGACACAAAGCAAACACAAACAGAAATGCACTTTAGGCATGGTTGGTTTTAACAGTAACTTAAATCAAAATTTTAATAGAGAATTAAGTTCATTTTTACACAAAATATAGCAGAGTATGGAAAAGGAAGTAATGCTTCCCCTTCTACACTAATAAAAGAGAAAAATGCAAATTAACCATCACTCCATCACTCTGTCACTCTGCTACACCCACCAGCCAATCAGAGCAACTATGCAAATTAACCCAACAAAGATGACGGTTAATTTGCATGTGTAGGCGCAGAGTGAAGACTGAAGGTGACTGAAGATGGCGGCAGCCACGGAGCTGGAGCGAGCAGGAGGCTTGGGTTGCTCCTGGTGTTGGAGGAAGCCAAGCTTCCCGCCAGCCCTGTACTCCGCTCAAGGAGGGACTGGGGGCCTGTGTCGCCTAGGGCAATCCAGGCTTCCAGTCTTCCCTGGGCTCCGCTGGAGGAGCTGGGGGAAAAAAAAAGGAGGGGCTGGGAACAGCCAGAGCAGAGAAGCCAAGCCTCGCTGCTGTGGCCGGACCAAAGGCCTGGGTCCCGGGTGTCGGAGGAAAACCGGTGCCAGCAGCCAGGGGAAGGAAGGCCTATTGCGCAAATCTCTGCGCAACAGGCTACTAGTTTGTGTAATAAGGCTGCAAAATCCACATCAAAATCTGAAATGAACATTAAGAGAAAATTATAGATCATAATAGGAACAAAACTTTAAGAAAATTATATTGCAAAATTATATGAAACAAATTAGAGATTTGGATGTATGGAAAGTTTTGAAAACTTTTATTAAATAATGTATTAGAGAGTTTTACAAGGTTTCTGGATATCCAATCAAATTACAAAAATCAATTGCAGTTCTAGATACCATAAACTGACCAGGGAACAATTTACAGTAAAATAAAAAAATATCAATTGCCTTGGAAAATATTTAACAACCAAATAAAACAATGACCTATTTGCAGAAAAGTATAAAATGTTATTGATAGCCATTAAAGAAAACTTATAAATGGACAAATGTAATGCATTAAAAACTGCATTTTCAAAGCATGTCCTCAAAAATTGTCTATATGTGAATACTTATATTTACAATCCAAAAGTTTTTTAAATTGTTATTTTATAAAACTTAGCAAGTCAATTTGAAAATGCTTAGGGGCAAGAAGAAAAACACAGTTGAATTAATAGTACAGGTATTGACTGTTTAAAAACGTTTTTAAAACTGACATGTTGAAGTAATAGCAAAGTTGTAAGGAACCAATGAGATGGAATGAAAAACCTAGATATACTAGTAAATGCAAGTATATATGAACTATTGACAAAGGAATGAGGTGGCACTTCAGAGAGAGAATAGATGTTCTTTGTAATAAAAAATGCATCCAAGATATTAATAATAGAATCTGTTGGGTTAAGGATGTGTATGGGAACTATGTACTTCCTGTTAAGTTTTTCTGTAAGCCTAGAATCTATTGATTGAATGAAATGCACATGCTAAAAAAATGTGTTTTCTGATTCAGCTTTTTGTAGGTTTTTGGATCCATTTTCCTGCATATTTTGATAAAGTCATAACTAATTTTATCCTTTTTTGAGGCCTTGTAAATATTTCTTTTATGAAAGCAAGTCTTCCCTATTCTGTGAGATTTCTGCATTCACTTATTGGTTCCAAAGGGGATTGGGTTACTCATGTTTACCCTCTGCCTTATTTAATGCCTCTTTGTTAGAGAAAGGTTTTTGAAACTCACTGGGAATAATGGGTACATTTCATTATTTCCTTCTTTTCTTTGTGAAAATTTAAAATAAATATTATTGAAAGTTATAATTCTCTTTCAAATAATATTGTCTTCCATGAATAAAATCAGTTATTTCTTGCTAATATGCATGCATTTCAATTTTTTTTTCTTGTATGGTTGCTTTAGTTAACAATTACAGGAGTGGTAAGAGAGGACATCCTCACCTTGTTCTTGAGGTTAAATGTCCCTTTTATCATAAAAGTATAAAGTTACAGATAGGTTTTGCATAGATGTTATCAATATATGGAAGTTCTGTTCCATTCATACATTGCTGAGCTTTTAGTCATAAAAACGTAATGGATTTTGTCAAATGTTTTTTTTCTACTTCAATATGATCATGTGTTTTTCTACAAGATCTACCCATATGCTGCTGTATTTCATGCAATGATTTTTAAATGATGAAACACCCTAGCGAATCAGAAATAAATTCCACTTGCCATTATGTATAGTTATCTTTTTAAATTGTGGGCTTTGATTTGCTAATACTTATATCAGGGTATTTTCTTCTCCATTCTTGAGAGATATTGACTCGTTTTTTCCCTTTCTTCTGATGACTTTATCTGGTTTTACTAATAGGATAATTCTGGCCTCCTTTAATGAATTGAGAAGTGCTTATCTATTTCTTTATTTCTGTTTTCTGGAATACAATGTGGAAAATTGGTACAATTTCTTCTTTAAATGTTGGTTAGAATACACTGTTGAAGTCATTTGGGTCTGGTGATTTCTTTTTCTTTTGTAAGGTTACTTATTATTGATTCAATGTACTCAATATTAATAGACCGGTGGAGATTTTCTGATTCTTTTTGTGGGAGTTTTAGTAACTTGCACCTGTCAAGTAATTGATCCATTTCATATAACAAATTTGTGGCCTTGGAGTTTTTATGGTATCCCTTTTAGCATAATTGTATTTTCCATGCAATCAGTAGTAATGATCTTTCACTATAGAAAGATCACTGATCAGTAGTAGTGATCTTTTATTTTCTCTATTGATAATTTTTCTCTTTTCCCTTTTTTTCTTTGTTTAGCCTGTGTGGTGCTTTATCCGTTTTATTGATATTTTCAAAAAAAAAACTAGCTCTTGTTGATTTTTCTCCTTCAACATACTGTTTTCAAATCCATAAATTTCTACTCTACATTCCTGCTAGATTTAGCCTTACTTGTCAATATGCAGTGACTAATGGTCGAAAGTTAATCATTTCATTGTAAGTCCTTCTTGTTTTATAATGTATACATTTAATTCTTAAAATTTTTATTTAAGCACTGCTTTCCTTTCATCTCATGAATAGTAATGTTATGTTTTAAAATTTTATTTACTTCAAAATATTTTTAAATTTCTGTTGATGCTTTTTTTGATCTAGGTGTTTTTTAGAAATGTGTCATTTAACCTCCAAATATAGGCTTTTTTTTTCTAGCTATCTGTTATTCATTTTTTTCTTAATACCATTGTGAAATGAGAACATACATGGAAAGAATATGATTTCTATTCTTTTAAATTGTTAAGTTCTATGACACAATATGTGGCTTGTTTTGATGAATGTTCCATGTGAACTTGAGAAATGTGTATTATTTTGTTGTTGGATAACATATTCTATGTATGTTAATTGGATCCAGTTTATTGATGGTGCTTATTGAGTTTAACTATATCATTACTGATTTTCTTTCTGCTGGATATGTCATTATTGAAAGAGGGGTGTTGGATTTTACAACTATGAGAGTGGATTTGTCTATTCACCTTGCAATTCTAATGTTTTCTTCCTCATGTATTTGGATATTCAGTCATTAGGTGCATTTAGAATGTTTATGTCTTCTTGAATAAATGACCTCTTTATCATTATTTGATGCCCCACATTATATATGTAAAATTCCTTAATTTTTCTTAAATTTCTATTCTATATCTTCAGATTTGTTAATCATTTGTTCGGAATGAAAATGAAGGCACAAAAAATACAAATGTTCTTTATAATGAATTTAAGAATAGTTTAAAATATCGTTCTTATGTAGTACTGTGTAACAAAGTGCTGCAAACTCAATGGCATAAAACAACTGGTTTATGATTCTTATAAGTTTTTTGAGTCAATAATTTAGACAGAACAGAGGAGGATGACATTTTTCTGCTTCACTGGGTTAGAGGCTTCAGTGAGAAGATTTGAAGGGCTGTGGCTATTTGAATGACGGCAACTCTAATTGTCTAGAGAATTATTCACTCACATTTTTGGTGTCTGGGCTAGGATGAGCCTAAATAGGTTGACCAATGGTCCCAGTTGGCCTGAAACTGAGGGGTTCCCCAAACTGCAGGGCTTTCAGTGTCCAAACTAAGGAGGTGAATTAGCTTCCTTCTGATAGTGGAGTGGCAGAGTCACATCATAGAAGAGGATCTAGGAGAAGGAAGAATACTGTAGTAATCTTTGAAAAAGACAATCTACCACAAAATAAATTATATTGCTCTGTATATATATATATATATATATATATATATATATATATATATATCTCCAGCAACTGGAACAGCGGAATGACCAGAATGATCAGAATGACCAGTGGCTATGACACGCACTGCGGCAGCCAACCAGCCTGATCCAAGCTCTGATTGCCTGCCCCCCCGCCCCCCCCCCGGCTGTCCCAGCCCTCAATCGGCCCTCAACAATCCAATCAGGGGTGGGGCAGCCGGCCAACCACCTGTGGCCCTTCAACCCCACCAGCCCGGCGCCAATGGGCCCCCATCAGGGCAGGCTGGCCGGACCCCACCTGTGCACAAATTTGTGCACTGGGCCTCTAATATATATATATATATATATATATATATATATATATATATAGATATATATATATAATGATTGTAAAGAAAGAAAATAAATGATCAGCTTAAAATCCAGGCTAGCAGTTATGAATAGGGGAATGGGAGTAAGTTGTGATAGCCAGGGCATGCTTAGTGTCATGTATGGTATTACTTATGGCAATGTTTGCTTTTTTTAAACTGAGTGGTTGTTAGATAGTATCTTTTAAATTATTTGTTAAAATGTATATTTAATTTAAATGTACTATTCTGAGTGTGCATTATTTTGAAAATATATAAATACTAAAAATAGAAGTGGAAAACTATATTTTAAAATGGATTCTCTAATGTATTTGTTGAGACTTTTTCCTTTAAAAGCATCAAGTAAGAACTTCTTTATCAGAGAATTTTCAGCTTTGGTTATTTCATTTTCTGAATCTTTTGAGTTTGTAGATTAGAGCCTCTGGAGTTGGCTAATTTATTGAAATCAACAACTAAACCACTGCATTTGAATGATGGCTGTCTCTAAGAAAAATAAAATGAATAAACTTGATGATGTGACAGGAATGTTTTATGGAAAAGTTGGAAGCTTTATGAATAGTATGAACTCCAGGATGAGGCAACAGAATAAGCAAACAAATTAATAAAATTTAGCCCAAGGATACATCATTAGATACATTTCTATTAAGAGAAAATTACATTTGTGAGCAGAACTTTCTATATTTTTACAAGAATAGAATCAGTGTGAAGATGCTTAGCAAGTAAGGCTAGCTCTGAGCATTAAACCAAGGGAGTCATATCTATTAACTTCCTATGGTTGTTATAAAAAACTACCACAAGCTGAGTGGTGTCAAACAGAAGAATTTTATTCTTTCACATAATAAAGACTAAAATTTTGAAATCAAGTTAGCAGGCTCATGCTGTTTCTTAGTTTCTGGTGGTGGCCAACAATCCTTGGCACTCCTTGAATTGTGGTTGCATAACTCCATCGTCACATGATCTCTTTGCTCTGTGTGCCTGTGTCTTCACTTGGCATTTTCCTCTGTGCATATGTCTGTCTCTGTGTCTTTCTCTCCCTATATAATAAAAGTCTAATATGTAAATTGTCCCCTCAAATGGGAGTTCACCAGGGAGTTCGCCCAGGACTTTGACCAGGTGGCAGGGACAGCCAGCCAACCGCCTGCGGCCCCTCTCCCCAGCTGGCCCCACCCCAGCTGGTGGCAGCAGCAGGTGTCTGGGGGAAGGGAGGCCCTGGCCAGCAGCCAGCAACTGCTAGGGACCCTACCCATGCACAAATTTCGTGCACTGGGCCTCTAGTGTTCTTATAATGACATTAGTCGTGTTGCATTAAGAGTGAACCCTAATCCAATATAAACTCATCTTAATTACAACTGCAAACGCACCCTTTCCAAATAAGATCACATTCACAGGTACCAGGGGTTTGGATTTCCACATACGTTTTGAGAAGGTGCAATTGAACATACAACACCACCTATTGAACATTGGGGTTGACTTTATAACATTGGCTTTAATTTTGGAAAATGAGTTTTCAGTTTGTTTAGGAATTTCTTAGTTGCTGGCTATTCTTCCATTTTGAATAAGAACTTATACCATAAATACAGTCTTGAAATTGTCTAATATTGATGCATAACAGAAACATATGTATGGATCACTAATATAGAATTTAAATCTCGATTTCACCTCTAAATGACCACCAACATCTTTGGAAATTCATATGCTCTGGTACCTTACAGAAAGGTGGTGGATGGGTGGCAGGAGATTTTAATAATCACTTCAAAAAGCTTTGGTGCTCAAATGAGAATATAAGCTAGAAAATGTAAATAAATGATACATGTGAGACTATCTGAGATCAAATATAAAATTTCAAGTGTTTATTATATTTTAAAAATATATTACTTATCTCTTGCAATATCCAAGCTGATGACATGACCATGTAAGAGGACATGCTGGTTCCTTTTCTACAAATGACCCAAATCTTCAAATTGCACATGCAAGATATAAATGGGGCCAAAACTATAATGATCAATATCTTCTTCTTATATAGCCCATCTTCTATACATTGAATGATTTCATTTGTTATGTCTTAAAGTATTTTAATGATTAAATTACTAATATTGTAGTTTTCCTCTCTTCTTGATTTTTTAGAAAACTCTGTGTATATGATTTTGGGAGAAAATTTAGTTCTTCAATGAAAATACCCCCATCCTATCTACCAAATATAAAATTATACTGCATTGAATTTCTAAATATATTAGTGAACTTCCTGAAGGCAGGGATTTTCAATTGTTTATTCTCACTGCAATATCCTCAATCACATCAGAACACACAGCCCATAGTAGAAACTGAATATACGTTTTTGAATAGATGAATACATTATTTGAAAAGCTGCACAGATAAAGCAGTATAACGGTGGTTCAGAGCAAAGGCTCACCGACAGACCAACTGACCTCATACCCTGGTTCAGCCCCTTATTAGCTCTTTCCAGGCACTTCTTACCATAGCGAGTTACTCAATTTCTCACTGCTTCTGCTTTCTTATTTGTAATTTGCACAATTCAATACCTACTAGATACATAGAACACTGCATGAAACAAGTGCCTAATACTAGGACATAATTTTTAATAGATGATAGATGCTAAGTACTCAAAAATTTAGCTATTTTAAAACTGCCTTTTGTCATTTGTGGTTTTCAATACATTGAATAACAGTCACTTTTATGCATCAAATCCTCAACAAAATTAGGTGTCATTGAAACCTATGACTGCCTATGAGATGTAAAAGTAGCTTCCACCAGGCCTGTGTCACTCAGTGGTTGTGCTTCAACCCATGAGTCACTGTTCAATTCCCCCTGTTGGGGCACAGCCCTGGGCTGCGGGCTTGATCCCCAGCAGGGGACTTGTAAGGGTCCTGACACTTTTCTCTCATCAGTGTTTCTCTCTCTCTGTCCCTCCCCCTACCTTTCTCTAAAAATCAATGAAAACTTTTTAAAAAGTACTATGCAGCTTCCTATGAAGTTGGATATTTCTTCAATGACAGTAGAAACCCTTGGGCCAGTCTGCCTGTTTTTTGTTTCTTTGCCTGTTTTCTTAGCTGCAGCTCGGATTTACAGTCAAAGGCGAAGGAAACCAAGCACCGCATTTCCCAGGTCACATTCTGGAGAGAGAATGGCTTTGTTCTCTCAGGGCCAGGCTCAGCACTCCCCACTGTGACGGGGAACTTAACACTTCTGAATCTCAGTTATTTTTATTTGCAGGGAAAAAAGACAATGTCTTCCCTTGCTAGGCAACTGTGAAAAATAAATTGCATGCACATAAAGAGTTCCTAACACAGAGCAGGCAACCATGATGTTCTAGTTTCCTTCCACATCCTTTCTACTTTCTTCAGTTAGTTCACTCCTCCTGCACTGGCAGCCATTGCTAACTGCCTTGTCTCACAGTTTTTGTGTTCCTTATAAAGTTCAATTTGTTTTTATTATAATTATTGGAAATCATTTATTCAACACAAACTGTCAGGAGGGATGAAATCGTCATAACTGCACGATGAAGTTTCTACCCTGTGGGTGAGACTTTATGCAAGTTAAATGGTTGCACAAGGTGGCTTGTCAGGCATGACCTAAGAAGAAGGCATGTTTGTTTGAATATTCAACAATTTAGATCACAATGTATGTCTGATGCAGATGTCTCTTCATTGACGATGTCCTTGCCATTGGGATTCTGATATCTGCTGTATGCTTATGCCTTTCCCTAAACTTCTTATAGTTTAACTACTTTTAATAAAGTATCTCAAATAGAAGTCAGAAAACTTTTTCTATAAAGGTCTGGACAGTAAATATTTAGGTTGTATCGGTCCTAAAGTCTCTGTTGCAAAACTACTCAACTCTGCTTTAGAAGAGAGGGAGAAGGCATAGAAAATATGGAAACAATGAGTGTGGTCTGTTCCAACACAATTTTATTCACAAAACATTGACTTCACAAAATGGTGAATTAAATTTCTGTTATATATATGAACATTTTTTATTTATACAAAACATCAAAAGGTCCATGACATTATCTTTCAAGCACCTTTTGTGAAGTTACTGAAATAGGTATTTGTGTCAGATTATATGATATCAAGCTTTGAGGATATTGACGGAAGCTTTGTCACTACCGTACTAGAGCGTCCAGAGGAAGAGGTGGCAGACACAAAGCCCTGCTTTCATAGAGTTACCTCAGCCAGTAGTAAACCCTCTCTGCTTTCTCCAACGCCTTTGAATTGCTTCCTTCTTCTGTTTTTCTCTATAAATTCGTAGTTTTTTCTTCTTCCCTCCTTCCTTCTTATTCCTGACACAACTTGACCCGCTCCACATGAAATGTTCCTCCTTTAAATGACCATATCACAAAACTAAAAAGTACTTCTCCTGTACCTCTCTCTCTTACTCTATTAAATAACAGATTCTGGTGCTTAACATTTTTATTCTGGAAACATAAATCCCTTTAAATTTATTTTTTTTAATTTAATTGTAATACATATGATCCTCTTCTTAAAGTGTTCCTGGTTGTTCAATGAAGCTAAATTTTTCCTATCACTTTCAACTTCCCTTTCATTTCATTTCTCTTCAATAAACCAAATCTGACACAAAATTGAATAATGCCGTTTGGTGTATTGAGCCATCAAATTAATTAACTCAGAGGTAATCTCAAAGGAAGAGCAATTTTATGAAAATCAATAAAAAAAATCTATATTAAAAGAGCAGAATTATGTGCTGGCCACACCAGGGGTTTATTTGAACAAGTTCTCATTTTTTAAAGTATATATTTCTGTCAGTCTACTTTTTGCTCCAATCTGAAATATTATTTTTAAAGTTGTAAATAGAAAAAAAGTAATGTGCCATATAGCTCCATGGTATTGACATCTATGTGTAATTGCCACATTTTTTACAAACACTTCTTTGTGTTACTCTGTTGTAGTCTTGTGCAGATTAATTCTATATGAGATCAGAACAAAGATAATATTCTTTAAAAATTCATATTTAATAAATTTTAAAAAATCATTTTGCTTCTCCTACTCCTCCATTTGACTTATTGAAATGAGCCATATTTCCAAAAGTTGGGCTATTTTCCTAGTGTTTTAGATACTGTCCATCTTATGAAAAATCAAACATAATGTAAATGAAACTAGAGGCCTGGTGCACAAATTCGTGCACAGGTGGGGTCTGGCCGGCCTGCCCCCCTATCAGGGTGGAGGGGGGCAATTGGGGGCAGGGCCAGCCAGGGGAAGGGGCCATGGCAGTTGGCTGGCAGGCCCCGCCCCCTGGTTGAACTCTCAGTTGAACTCCTGGTCTAACTTCCTGTTGAAGGGACAATTTTCATATTAACCTTTTATTATATAGGATTAGGTGTTATACATGATTTTTATTGTTCCTATTCAGATTAATGTAGTCAGCTTACTTTTGTGTAATTTGCACAATATCTGACCTTTTAAATAACAATAAGGTTTTCCTGATCACTAAAATTCACTTTCCAACATGTCAGAGTACAAGTCCTGAGCCTAGAGCAGACATGATTTCATTTCCAAGGTGTCTTAGATCAGGCCTGTCTTAGCTGGCTTAGTATATTGGCTAAGGTTTTAACTGAAAAACACAGTTCATTTTATTTTTTCATTAGTGTAAAACAACAAACATATTAATAGTATGTATGTTTGGTTTAGCTTTATAGCCTCTTTCCCTTATTTAATAAGAGTTAACTTATTTGTATTTTTAATTCTATTCCCTGCACAAGAACTCCTGTGATGATAGAGAATCACTTTGTGGCAAACATTGCTCTTTAGAAGCATAATGTTAATATGTGGACCAAGTGACTTTGAGATACTCCTGACCAATAACTATTGAAAGGTCAAATTCTGCAAGCTACATCTGAGTGCAATGTACCATAAGCTTACCCCTTTCAAGCCTTAGTAATACAGGGTTATATGCACTTCACCAAGTTTTATTAGACTTTCTCCTTATGTTTTCTAAGTCCAAGAATTTAACCTGAAAAAACATGTATTTCTTTTCTTCTTCTAGTTTTTTTTTTCCCCAAAGAGCTTAATAATACCTTCATCAAATTCACTGTAAAGGCTCTTCATAGGAAGCCTTCATGGCCAATGA
This sequence comes from Myotis lucifugus, assembly GCF_000147115.1. Lineage (NCBI taxonomy): Eukaryota > Metazoa > Chordata > Mammalia > Chiroptera > Vespertilionidae > Myotis > Myotis lucifugus. The sequence continues at coordinate 245,255 of NW_005871794.1, read as the reverse complement.
CACCAAAACTAGGAGTGCAGAAAAGGCATGTTGCCCTTTTCAATGCACTGTGAATGTCAGAGCTCTGGTGTTAGATTCGGGTTTGACCATGTGACGTGTTTGACCACTGGGATGTGAAAGAAGGCTTGTTGCCTTAACCTGGACCCAGGAGGAGAGACAACTTGACACACAACCTAGGGACGAGCCACCACATGAGTCTGCAGGCTCACATAGTTTATTGCAAGACACTGAGCTTTGGGGATCACAGTGAGTTGCCGACCTGGACTTACACAGCTCTCACCTGGGAGGGTACTTTATTGCCACATCATAGCCAGCTTTACCTTCTGTGTGCTGTGAACAGAGCTTTCAACCACAGCACCGTGGGGGAGTTTTCTAATACTGAACTGCGTTATAATAAATACAGTTGGGCTTATATACTACTAACACTTTGCACATTGCTATAATTGTGATTACTATAATGCCTGAACCCAGCCAGATGTTGGTAATAAAGGGACAAGAGTTAAAGTAACTTTTCCATCGATGTGTGTACTCTTGGCAAATCACTTTGCCCAATATCGCTTTTATTCTTATTTCCTTTCATGAATTAGGTATTTAAGTTAACTCAGTTCCACAGCAATGTGTTTTGCCCTTTCTTTGTTTTGGCTACTATATTAAAAATCTGAGAAAATAAAGGAATAACATCATGCCTTGTTCTCTAGGAGCCCACAGATTAATTGTGCAAGGATGGCTATAACTCAGCGACCTGAGTATTATGTAACAGAACTTGGAACTTTCTGTGGAAACCCATGAAGAAAGAGTGAAGTTCGGGGAAACTAATGGGGTCTTTTCCCAGCCTTACTGCTAAGTTACATTGCGTCAGTAAGCTGAAAAAGAAGAATTACTAGACGGAAAGGAGCGCATGCTCCACTTCCCACTGCCCACATCACTTCCATTTTAACATATTTAATTCTGCATACCATATTTTCAGGGGAGCATAGAGTGGCTGGAGATTTATGTTAAGAGTGGCATAAAGATTCAAAACATTCGTTTATTCACTTTCACTCAACCAATAGTTATCTAATTTCATTAAACCAATATTTGTACCGCATCATATGTTCAGCAACCACTTATAATACCCCAGCTTTCCTGGAGTTTATAATGGAATGATAGAAAAGTCATAAGTCACAAAGTCCCATAACTAAATGTGCAATTACATTTATTAATTAATAAATGTGGAATAACATAACTAAGTGCAATGATAGAAGATTCATCATTCACAAAGTCCCATAACTAAATGGGGAATTACATTGTGACAAGTGCATGCATATATATATACACATATATATTATGTGTGTGTGTGAGAGAGAGAGAGAGAGAGAGAGAGAGAGAGAGATATCAAGGAAAGGCTTCCCAAAGAAAGGTGAATTAAATATGTATCTCTTACAGGAATATTCAAGGAAATTAGAAATGTTTCACTTCTGAAAGAACCTATTCCAAGTTACATTTTTTGTCCTTAAATAATTGACAAATTTCTACTCAAAGAGCCTTTCTATTTGTTAAGTTATATTTCTAAAAGATGGAATGATCACAGTACTTGGATGTTAGAGGAAAATAAATTTTGTTTTGGTATGATTGGAGGGCTACTTCTAATTCAAACGAGCTGAATTTGAGAGTCAAATCAGAGGCAATGAAAGTAGAGAAGGTCATATAAAAGGAGAGCATTTTATTAATTCATTGAAAACTGAAGTCTTCAGCTTTCTGTAGTGTCACATTTGTTATAAAGAGAGGAAACCTTGAAGCAATTGTATGTGACAGCCCCTGGTTGTAAATGAAGGGATTGCAAATATGGTTCAGTATATGTAGGGTCTATATTAAAAGAGCAGAATTATGTGCTGGCCACACTAGGGGTTTATTTGAACAAGTTCTCATTTTGTTCCAAAAATCAATGGAATGGTGGGAATCAGTTCCATTGCCTTGAATGAAGGCATGGGTATGCTTCCTGCAGGCACTGCGTAAAGAAGAAAGAGTTAGGAAACTTTCATTCAGCAGTATTACTAAGTGAACTAATTAAACGCAGATTGAATATTCTAAAATACTATGATAGGCACTAGAGTGTCACATTTGCCTGCGGCCTTGAGATAACAGAAAACGTCAATGACCCTGCCATCCAAGAATTGCCAGTTTAGTGGGAAGATAATGCAGGAAACAGAAGAAGGACATGTGCTTGATGCTGCATGGGCCCACATAAGGAATACTTAGACCATCTTTGGGTGAGAAAAGTCCTAGAGATGGCAACTAACTCATTCTTGAAGAACCAAGTAAAAATTTTGATGTGAGATGATAGGCTTTCTGCAGACACCAGGTAGAGGAAGGTGGAGAGTTAGGAAAACTTTCATTGAGCAGTATTACTAAGTGAATTAATAAAACTGAGATGAGAGAATGAATATTCTAAAATACTACATAGGAACTGGTCTTGCTGGCACCCTGATCTTGGACTCCAACATCCTAAACTGTGAGAAACAAATTTCTGTTGTTTGTAAGCTACCTAGCCTGTAGTGTTTTGCTATGGCAGCTGGAATGGACAAAGACAGTTATCCAAGACAACAGGAGTAGAAATGATACTCAAATGAGAGGAGCTAACATATGCATAATCATGCTATCATGATATGTGCTGAAAAGTAAAAGTAAAAGCATTGTTGGAAAATTAAGTGATTGGTAGATAATGCTTAACCCCTTCTGAATAAAAGTGAGCTGAGAAGAAGAATGGAGACACTGACTCTACCAGGAATCATGTCTAAGATAAATTGTGGAAATTTCTGGACCTATATAACTCCCACACATTTGTTATCCCCACGTTGCATAGCATAAATTCTTAACAATAACAACAAATAAAAGTTTGAATTCTTATGCACAGGAACAGAAAAATGATGAAACGGAAGAAACTATTTCTCTCTGTATGACATGTTTAATAGCAGTGCTATATGCAAAAGAAAAATAGACTGAATCCCTTGAGCTTGAAGAAGAAAAGAAAAGAGAATTTTTAAAAAGGGATCTCATTTATATTTGGGATCTAATGAGTAAGATAAACCAGCAAGAAAAATAGAAACATACTCATAGATACAGACAGCAGACTGACAGCTGTCAGAGAGGAGGAGGGTTGGAAGGCTTGTGAGAAAGGGATTAAGCAAAACAAACAAACAAACAAAGAAAAACACACACAAAAAAGCCTCTTAAACACAGACAACAAAATGGTGATTACTAGAAGGAAAGGGGGCTCAGTGGAAGTAGGAGAGGGTAAAGCAGGGATAAATGCTGACAGATGGAGACTTGACTTAAGGTGCTGAACACACAATACAATATACAGATGATGTATTATAGAATTGTACACCTGAAACCTAAAACTATATAATTTTTATTAAGCAATGTCACCCTCAAGAAATTTAAATTGAAAGAAAGCAAGGAAGGAAGGAAGGAAGGAAGGAAGGAAGGAAGGAAGGAAGGAAGGAAGGAAGGAAGGAAGAAAGAAAGAAAGAAAGAAAGAAAGAAAGAAAGAAAGAAAGAAAGAAAGAAAGAAAGGAAGGAAGGAAGGAAGGAAGAAAGAAAGGAAGGAAGAAAGAGAGGAAGGAAGAAAGAAAGGCATCTACACTTATGCAAGGTGACTTTTGGGGAATTGGGTAGTTCAAATTAACCAGCCAGTTATCAACTCTGTAAATGTCTCTTAAATATTATATATCTAACCCATGCCCTCTCCTTTAAAAAGAGTAAGAAAGTATACTTGGCATACATTGTTTAAGATTCAGGGGCACAACATTGTGAGGCTACACTGATACAGAGTATGATGTGACCACCACTGTGAATCTGGTAACCATCTGACACCAGGCACAGTTCTTATGATATTATTCCATGTGCTGTGCATTACATCGATATGGTTTATTTATTTTGTAACCAGAAGTTTTTGCCTCTTATTCTTCTTCAACTCTTCACCGATTCCCCACCCCATCTCCTCTGCCAACCATCAGTTTGTTCCCTGCATCTATGAGTCCATTTCCATTTTGTTCCTTCATTTATTTTGCTCTTTAGATTCCACATATAAGTGAAATCATACAGTATTTGGCTTTCTCTGTCTGCCTTATTTTATTTAGGATAACACCCTCTAGTTCCATCCATGTTGTCGCAAATGGCAAGACTTTGTTCTTTTTTATAGTTGCATAATATTTGATTGTGTGTGGGTATACATATATAATATCACATCTTCTTTATCCAGTCATTCATCATTGGGCACCTAGCTTGTTTCCTTATTGTGGATATTGTAAATAATGCAACAGTGAACAGAGGGATGGATATATCTTTTGAAATTAGTGTTTTGTTTTCTTTGGGTGAAGAACAAGAACTAGAATCACTGGGTTGTATGGTAGTTTTATTTTTTCGGAGAACAATACTGAAATGACAGTTTCTTCAATAAATGATGAAAAAACTGGACAGATACATGCAAAATAATTGAAACTAGATGACTCCCTTATACAGAAAGGAGTTTTAGAGATAAAATAGGCAGGTTTAGGGAGTTTTAGGAATAAAGACGATCCATGGGGGAGGAATGCATACGCAAGGGCTTGGAGCTGTTAAAAGGCATACATTTACAGAGAGGGGGAAAAAAGAGGTGCCACAGAATAAGGGGGGAGGAAGATATCTATTCACAGAAGATAGGAAAAGCCACAGAGTATGAAGAGAAAAAGGAAACAAATTTTCCCAGAGGATAGACAAATACCGACAAATGGGAGAAAGAGGAAAACAGATTTTTACAAGAGATACAGAATTCTACCACTGAAAGGGGAGAGAAAATGGGGGACACGTCTTGGGGTTTGGGCTTTAAAGCTGATATAGTGACCTATTAGAAGGGAGTATGAAGTAACAAAGAACTGCGGCCTTTATAAACCTTAGAAAAAAGGAGCTGAGTGGGTTCCCCTTTGGGACACCTTCCTACATGGGAGTCTGTATTTGCTTCCAATAAATTTCCATCCTTTTTATCTATCACCTTTTGTCCATGGCTTCATTCTTCGAATCCATCTGGATAAGGACCCAGGAAAGAAATCACCCTTGCATCCTGCTCAGGAAAACAACTGAACTCAATACCATTAAAAAAAATAAACTCAAGTGGATTAAATACTTAAAAGGATTAATGCCTGAAACCATAAACTTCTAGGAGAAAACAGAGGCATTTCATTTGACATTGGTCTTAATGTATTTTTCATTTATCTCTCTGGAAATGGCAACAAAACTTAAAATTAAAAATGAGACTACATGAAACTAAAAAGCTTTTGCACAGCCAAAGAAATAAACCATTAAAAAATAAATAAAAATAAAAAGAGAGCCCAATAAATGGGAGAAGAAATTTGTAATGATATATCTGATAAGGAGTTAATATCCAGCATATATAAAGAACTTGTATACTCAACATAAAAAAAAAAAATCTGATTAAATAATGGGCAGAAGACCTGAGTTGATATTTCTCCAAAGAAAACATACAGATAGCCAACAAAAATATAAAATCATGTTCAACATCACTAATCATCAAGGAAATGCAAATGAAAACCACATGAGATATCACCTCACACTTGTTAGAATGGCTATCATCAAAAAGTCAAAAATTACAAGTGCCGGTGAGGATGTGGAGGAAAGGGAACCCTCAGGCACTGCTGGAGGGACAGTAAATTGGTGCCTTCACCATGGTAAACAGTGTGGGGTTTTCGCCTTTCTTTTATTCTTGTTTCTCAATATGCTGTCAACCATACAGAACTTATGTCTTATACAGTGCAAGAGAGTTGCTGCCTGGGGTAATCCAAGGAGTATCAGGAAAGATCGTGACAGAATAAACACTTTTATCACTTGCTTCAAAAAAAATCTGTGCTTTCTTCACTTGCACAAAATGTCTGTAAGGCACTGTGCCTGTGGGGTGGGGTAGTTGAAAGAAAGCAATGGAGGAGATAGTACTATTCAAGTCCCTTGAATATAGTACAGTATTTTTCAGTAACAAAGCAGATATCTGTCTTTCCCAGGTCAAATAAAATGTCAATTGCCTCTTAGTAATATGTTTAAAATTACAAATTATTTGTGGACATGTGCAGCAATTGCAGTTTCTGATACAAATAAAAGACATTTTCATTAGAAACAGACCATATGTCAAAAAGTGTCTGAGAGTCTGATAAACAAGGCCACTGTGGGGAGAACTATGTAAAAAAGTTTGTGATGATGCCCTAGCCGGCTTGGCTCAGTGGTTAGAGCGTCAGCCTGCAGACTAAAGGGTCCCGGGTTCAATTCTGGCCTAGGGCACGTGCCTGGGTTGCAGGCTCGATCCTCAGTAGGGGGCATGCAGGAGGCAGCCAATCAATGATTCTCTCTCATTGTTGATGTTTCTATCTCTCTCTTCTTCTCTCTTCCTCTGTGAAATCAATAAAGAAATATATTTTTAAAAAATGTTTGTGATGGACTAGGGAAGCAGCAAAATTTGTTTGTGGCATAGAGAAGGAGGTGCAATGCAGGAAGAAAAAACATGAGAAGGAATAAATTGCTCGATGCATGTGAAAACACTCCTGTAACTCACTGTACTTTGTACTCAAAGATGAGGCCCTTGAAAAAGCTTGGTCCTGGTGGATACTTATGGGTGAAAAATACATGTTCATAAGTTGGGTTTGACAAGTATATCAAATGGATTGGGAAATACAAAAGAAAGCAAAATTTAACAATAACAGTAAAAATAAAAAAAATGACCCCTGCCCTTAAGATGATTATGGTATATTTTGAAGACCAAAAAACTAAAGGTTAAAGGTTAAGGTAAGGTTGGGTTTCCTTTGTTATCTTTCAAGTCTCCCAAAGGCTGATGAATCAACCCTCAGGATAGAGAAAAGCACCACATCAGCTCCTAACTTATTATTGGTGTAGATCTCCCCACATATCTCAGGAACCCAGAAGTGGTCTTATGGATTTTGTCACCCGGGAAGTTAAAAGTGAACTGGGAGGGAGAAAAGCTGCTCTGTGAGAGAATGCTTGGGAGACAAAGTACATGGCTTTGAGTCATGTCCAGGTGCTTGTATCTGTCCAGGAAGTTTGAGGAAGCAGGTATGACCAACTTGACCCAATTATCCTGGATGTTTCTTGTTTTATTTATTTTTATTTTTAAATATGTTTTTACTGATTTCTAAGAGGAATGGAGAGAGAGAGAGAAACAGAAACATCAATGATGAGAGTGAATCATTGATTGGCCTCCTCCCGCATGCCCCCTTGGGAACTGAGCCCACAATCTGGGCATGTGCCCAGATAGGGAATCGAACCGTGATCTTCTGGTTCATAGATCGATGCTCAATCACTGAGACATCACTGAAACAGGCCAATAGAGCTGTTTCCTGTGTTAGGACTATAAGTTTCACATCCTGGAAACCTCCTCCATCCAGGAAACATGTAGTCAGTTGGGCATTTTAGAAAGAAAAGAGATCATCATCTTGCTTGCAGCTAGGCTTAGCTAAGTGTGGAAATGATCAGACGGACCCCAGTACCACCAGCTATTAACTAAAGGTCAATTTGAGATTCAGGTGGTGCTTACTGAATTCAGCAAAGCATCAAGTTTCCCAAAGGTTCCAGAGGCTTTATGTGCAAGAGACTCCTTATTCATGTGGTTTATATCAAACTCCATAGAAAATAGGAGCTGGAAAAATGTCATGACTGCTATCATCCCTCCCATCAAGTACTACCTAACAGATAACAGGACCCAATGGGAAAGTTTTGAAGTAGACCACTGGATACAGGAGGAGATGGTTACTGTGCTCATATAGAATCCTCTCTTCAGAAACTATGAAGTATGTGTCCAAGTGAGGCTCAAAACCATTAACTGTACCACACATACCCCAACAGCCCTCATCACTGTCCAGACTGAGTGTTAACATAAAAACATTCAAACCTATCAAGAATTTTTGTGAGTCTATTTGAGCCAAACTGTCAACAATTGCCGGGAAGCAGAATCTCAATGGGGTGGGATAATGCTCCAGAGAATGGCGATTTTTTGATTGTTTGTTTGTTTTTACCTATTTTTATATATTACAGTCAAAGGAGGAGACGAGATGTAGGTGGGTTCCATGAAATCCATTGGTGATAGATTAGTGAGACGGGAGAAAGCAAAGTGGGGAAACCTCTGGGATTGGATATAAAGTAAAATCATAGACACTTACTTCTTTTACTTAGGTGGGTACAGGATAGTTACATCAACAATTAACATGATAACAATAACAATGAAGGAATTTGTGGTACCTGTCCTAACGCCCAGGACATTTGGTTGTGCCCTGAGGGGTCCAGAAAAAGGGCAGTTACAAATTACCCTGACATTTCAAAGATATGTTATTGCGGATACAAAAAGACAATAAGTTCAGTTAAGATAAAGATTGACCTTGTCAGGGAAGATACTGGCCTAGGATGTGACTACCCACCATAACTGCTTTTAATTAAAGTTTAATTTCAGACCATCCGTTGTGGTTACTTTAGGTCTTAGAGTTTGCAAGACTGCCATGCAGGCCTTCCCTGAGCTTGTCAGGTTAGCATGTGGCCCCTTTCGTCCACATGAGGGAATTAACGGCTGACTATGGTGGGGCAGGTGATTTCCAACAAAAAAGAAGCTAGATTGGCCCTGGCTGGTTTGGGCCTGCAAACTGAAGGGTCTCAGGTTCCATTCCAGTCAAAGGCACCAGCCCAGGTTATGGGCTCAATCCCCAGTAGGAGGTATGAATGATTCTTTCTCATCCTTGATGTTTCTATCTCTCTCTCCCCTCTCCCTTCCTCTCTGAAATCAATGAAAATATGTAAAAAAAAAAAAAAAAAAAATCCAGATTGGATGGGGGAACTAAGAACTGGGACTGGCAGAGATAAAAAGGAAGCAGCCACAAAACACCCTGTTCCCTCCGTTGCGTTCTCAGCCAGGGCTTCAGCAGATAAAACCCCTCATTTCTGGCAATGGGCATAAAGGAAACCTGGAAATGTAGGAATGGGATTGAAAGGGGATGAGGTGGAGTGGAGTTTGGAATCATAAGGTTTAGAAGCAAGCCCTTATGGAGATATGTAAATAACAGTAGTCAAAATTGGAATTAGTGAACTAAACGAAAATTGCCCTTGGTGGGATTTAGTCCAAGGAGTAACTGATGGTGGCAAAATAAGGCTGATTTGCAGGATAGAGAAAGATTTGGGCATAGGAAATAGTTGTGGTTCAGTTTTACTCCAGGGTTATCTGTCTAGAAGAGAGACATTTGATTTTTTATTTAACAATAAAAATTAACATACTTAATGCACATTTTGCATGACTAGAGGACTCTCACCCAGCCTGTAACCAAACACTGGTTAGATCATAGAATTACTTCACCAGAGGACACATTCTACAAAGCCCTCCTTTGGGCATACTAACAGCCTAAAATAACAATTACTCAAAGGCAAGCCCCAGTGCTCAGGTATCTGTGGCTTCCAGGAATGAAAAAGGAAGGTGGAGTTTGTGTGCTGTATAGCCAGAAGCAAATCAGGAATCAAAGGCAGGCAGACAAGTTTCTTATTAAAACAAAATATTCTTGTCTGAGTAGGCCACACTCAGATGTGTCCTTGTCACTTAGTTCATAGTGAAACAGGATTTTTTAGGAGTGAAAAATACAGGTTTAGGACATTTTAGAAATTAAGGGGACCATGGAAGAAATATAGGGCTGAAGAGTTGCAGCAGGTACATTTCCATAGAATGAGGGAGCTGGAAACAGTAGAAGGTCTATCTTTACAAAATAAAGGAAAGGAAAGGCCTCAATTAAAGGGAGAAGAAGAAAGCCCAAAGGGAATAGGGAAACAATAAGGAAGGAGGGAGGAAAACCTCACAGTCCCATGTGAGGTTCCACCTTTGAGCCCAGAAGTTACTATAGTAACCAGTCCAAGGAAATAGTGACCAATCAGAGGGGATACCAAGGCACAAGGCTCTGCAGCCTTTATAAGCCATATTAAAGGGAACTCAGTGAGACTCTTTCCCTCTCCCCACGTGGGAGTCTGTGCTGTGAAATTCTTTCCCCTCCCCCATGTGGGAGTCTGTACTTGTTCTTCAATAAATTTCCACCTTTGCTATACCACCTTCCATCCATGGATTCATTCTTTGGCTCAGACTGACAAAGGATCTGGGGAACTATCCTGCCCAGGGGAACACCACGTGTTCCAGTCCAAAAATCCTGCTTCAATAGAAATTAGTTTCTGAAGTAGCTGAACTAATTACATATGAAAACTAAGATGGATAGATAAAAGGGGAGATTGGATGCTAGAAAATACAATTTAAATACTAAATAAGGAAGATAATATCCAGGATGGTATAGGGGGAATGTTGGGCAAAGAATCTAGGAAGACTGAGCATTAAAAAGTAAGGAACGACTGAAACATGAAACAATGCAGTAAATCGCAAAGGTTTATTTAACTGGTTAAACTGAATGTGAAAAACATAGATGTTTTGCTCAAGGAATTGCCCTAGTACAATATGTAAGATGTTATTTCCTTTTCCTGCTGTTTATGATTTCCTTCTTTGGTTCTGTGACATGGCAATGTATTTTCCAAAAACGAATAATGTCAAATGGAAGCATTTTATTTATTCTTAGGATGGCCTGCCATAGGGTAGTAGAAAAAGCATCCTGTTCAGAGTTTGAATTCCTGGGCTCCAGCCTTGACCATGTTTCTAATTTATGGCCTTAGAGAATTGGTATAAGACTTCAGAATTCTAGTGTCCTCACCAATTGAATGGTAGAAAAAAATAGGTGTATTTTAGGGTTATCAGGAAGATAAAATGCAGCAACATATGCAAAAGTACTTAAAAATGTCTAAGATCCTTCTAAATTAAAGTATGGATTTTGTTTGATAATTCTATTTTCTTTTTCACAATCTTCAAACTTCTTGTTCTGGGATGCTAGTGTTAGCAGTGGAGGTGGGGTATCCTTTTCCCCACTGAGTGCTAGGGGTGGTGTCCTTACAATATCTGGAATTGTCTGAGATTTGCAAGGGAGGATGAGTGATTTTCATTTGAACGGAAATACAACCCTGGTTTTTCAAGTCCCATTTCCCTTAATCCAGTCCTGGAAAGAGAGCAGCTGCTGATTCAATAGATCTAAAAGCAAAGCCAGTGTCCAAAGTTTCCATTTCATTTTGGAATTGGGTGCAGTACAGCATCAGGCTAGTTGCAGTCCATTAGAACATTGTGTGTGGGGTTCACATGGCTGTGGGTCATGTTGTTACAGAATTTACCAGGTGACCAAAAAATACACAGGAGTACTGGGAGATTCAGGATAAACCCATCTATTTTCAGATGTTTCACATGTACTAGTACAGTGACTCAAGGATCCCCAAATATGGAAGAAGCTTTCCCTTTATACCCTTTGGTTTCTGTGTCCCCCAGATATGGATCAGAATTCTGAACCTTTTGCAAGCCATGCAAAAAGCCCATGTGTTGGGATGGGGGATGTGAGACCACACCTAAAAGCCTGACTTTTCTAATAATAAAAGCACTGATAACCCCCTTCAGGGTTGTGTATGGTTCATGGTTTATGGCCTCTGTAAAATGGGAGTATTTAGGTAAATAGGTCTTGCAAGACCAGATAATTAAGGAAGGGGCAGTGACATGACTATAGGCTAACAAGAATGTGCATTAGGGATATTGATTAACTAGGTACACTAGCCTCCTACATTCTTTCACAAATGGAGTTAATTATCGGCAAGCAAGAGTGTACCTTAGAAGGAGGGTGACTGGCACAGATTCAGATGGCTAGCACCTCTTCCCCCAAAATGTATTATTTTCCCCATCAATGTGGGTGAATGCAGGGGAACCAAGGGAGTACACTCCCTGCTACAAGAGTCCCAAGAGAACCAAGAGACACCAAGAGAGACCAAGAGAGCTAACTCCTTTGTTTAGTAGTGGTTCTCAACCTTCCTAATGCTGCGACCCTTTAATACAGTTCCTCATGTTGTGGTGACCCCCAATTTCATTGTTACAAATTGAACATAATTAAAACATAGTGATTAATCACAAAAACAATATGTAATTATATATGTTTTTTCCGATGGTCTTAGGCGACCCCAGTGAAAGGGTCGTTCGACCTCCAAAGGGGTCGCGACCCACAGGTTGAGAACCACTGGTTTAGAGGATTAAAAATCTCAAATCTTCCCATGTGTGCAGTGCCATGCCTACTCAGGCCAATGACCTATTCCCAGGGGTGACTGACAAGCAAGCACCTTCCCTATTTCACCCAGACTTTAATGGATGAGTATTCTCCACCCTGTCCAGTCCCTTATCCCAAAGATCTGTGGGGAATAGACCAGTGGCTTCCTGGGAGTATTAAACTGAAGCTCCCTGCAAAGCTGCATAAACGGCATGCCGATAATATTTGGCCTTTCCTTTGCTCCTTTTCTTTTATTAATAACTAGTTAGTTATAAGGGTATCACTAGGATCTGTTTGTTTAAGCTACAGCTCTCACTTTAATATTATGTAAATTACCTCCATGTTCCACTGGCTCCTTTCTAACTTTCAGCTCTGTCATCTCATGCTATTTTCCTTCATGAAAGAAAAGTTGCTGCCCTAACTGGTTTGGCTCAGTGGAGAGAGCGTCAGCCTGCAGACTGAAAGGTCCCAGGTTTGATTCCAGTCAAGGGCATGTACCTTGGCTATGGGCACATCCCCAGTAGGGGGTGTGCAGGAGGCAGCTGATCGATGTTTCTCTCCCATCAATGTTTCTAACTCTCTATCCCTCGCCTGTTCTCTCTGTAAAAAAAAAAAAAAATCAATAAAATATATTAAAAAGAAAAGTTGCTGTCACAGTGCCAGGAATCACATGCAGACTTGATGACAAAAGATGGAATAAGAGAAACTTGCTGTCCCTGCATATTTCTTACATGCTATGGATCAGTGTAGCAACCTTTCAAATAAACCCCCAGAACACTTATCCTCAGATTATATTGGTCAAAATTCTATCATATATTCATTTAACACCAACCACTGGGAAGATAATCTTGAAGACTCTGCTGAATTTGTTATTGAACCCTAATTCAATTGCCTGGTACCCAGTGAGGCCAATCACTAAAGCATTGGATATGCCACAAGAGTTTATTTTGAGAGGCAGCCCAAAATGGTGACAGATAAATCCCAAATCTGTCTCCCCAAGAGGTCAAAGACAGGAGTTTTAATGTGTTTGAAAAGGGCTATTGGGGATAGG
>NW_005871794.1:223505-231760 GCF_000147115.1 Myotis lucifugus | reverse complement strand
GCTTCTTTTTTTTTTTTAATATATTTTATTGATTTTTTACAGAGAGCAGGGAGAGGATAGAGAGTTAGAAACATCGATGAGAGAGAAACATCGATCAGCTGCCTCCTGCACATCTCCCACTGGGGATGTGCCCGCAACCCAGGTACATGCCCTTGACCGGAATCGAACCTGGGACCTTTCAGTCCGCAGGCCGACGCTCTATCCACTGAGCAAAACCGGTTTCGGCGGGACCCTTTGCTTCTGAAAAAATTCCAGTGTTCAAGTTCTGGTTACATCCTGGTCCCTTGGTTCTCTGGGGGAGACTTTGGTTCTGTCTGCAGCTGGAGGTCAAAATTCTATTCTCTGTAAATCCTTTGGCTTCATGACTTATGGTTTTGGTCTGTTGTCTCTGAAAAGCAACTCAGTATCTTGTTAGAAATAGGATAGGACCATTTTGAGCTGGTTCTGTGGTTACAAGTTTAGACCAATCACAATCTAACCCTAAATAAAGCTTCTCAGTGCAGAGAACCAGGGTTTTGTGGAGGTGAAGAAGTGTGGCTATGTTTGGTAAACAACAATTAATGTCTACCCACAGCATTATTCATAATTTGGTAGCATTAATTACTCATTTTCATGAAAATAGAATTCACATAAATATAATTAAAGAATCTGGTTCAATATATGCTTTCTTTTCCCCCTGAATCTTGCAAAATATTCCCTATTATTGAATAATTATTGATCTTTTCTGAAACTGTCAAAATCAAACAAATCCATGGGATTTATACTAATTAATTAAAACTTTAGAATATTAAATAAATCACTAGGCCTAAGTAAACAATATATTGTGTGTTATTCAAAATCATAATATCAGGTGCCTGCTGCAGATTCTTCCATGTGTGCCGAGAATCACACCCTACAGAACTGGGTTAAGCCAAGTGATTTTGTCTGTGTTATTGCTGGAGTGTTTTTTATCGTAATTTTAAATTTACTGCTTTTCTTTCTAGAGTTAACAGAGGGAGACAGACTAATTTACATTTTACAATTTTGTGAGGAATTGCCATGGAAAAGAGGACTAGCTATTCTGTATTTATTATATACTAGAGGCCCAGTACACGAAATTCATGCCCTTGGCAAGGGGGGGGGGGGGGTCCTGCAGCCCAGCCTGCTCAGTTGGACATCCTTAGCACTGCCGCGGAGGCAGGAGCTCACCAGCCATGAGCCCAGCTTCTGGCTGAGCAGCATTCCCCCTGTGGGACTGCATTGACCACCAGGGGGCAGCATCTGCATTGAGTATCTGCCCACTGATGATCCCTGCACATCATAGTGACCAGGCGTTCTGCTGTTCAGTCAATTAGCATATTAGCTTTTATTATATAGGATTATAGGGCTATCTTGGAATCTCAGTAGATTAACACTGATTAATTCTGGTTGGACTCACCCATTCTAGCTATTTCTGATATCACTGTTCTGTTTCTGAGACTTTGACAAATGAAGAAAAAGTGATCCCATAATAAAAGAAAAATAATTTTTTATATAACACATTGCTTTGACAGCTATGAACATTTTGTGCTACATTTGTTAACATTGACTCACATAATGCCTCTATGGAGTGTTAAATCATGTCTGGGGAATAATATAGTAAACTTTAAGTATAGTTTACTTTAGGGGAAAAAAGCATCTAAAATTTTCAAAATATCTCAACTGTAGTGCATGGCAATCAACTAAGCTAGATTTTGTTTTCATTATTTCAGAATAACATCAGGAGTGGCAGGGAAAGCTTCAAAGGAATTCTGACTTATAAAAAAGAATGTTACCTTGATATCAAAATTCCATTTTCTTTTCTAATTCTCAACCATTCATGCATCATTGCAATTCTGCATAACATACCTTTCTTGAAGGGGCTTGGGTAGCAATGCACACTGAAACCATTAGCATTTCTCACTGAAACCATTAGCAATGCACACTGAAACCATTAGCATTTCTCACTGAAACCACTGTATTTAGGATCAGATCACCTGAGGGCATGCTCATCCATAGAAAAAGACTGTGATTATTTGATAAAACAACTGCTATCTATATAAACACAGCATTTTTTACAATGTAATTTAGCTGCTTTCTGGAAGGGGTTTTAGAACATTGATCTTAAGTTACTTGGGACATCAGCTGCTGCTCGGCTGTGTTAGAAAACACTATTTAACAGAGTAAATCTGAAGATCTACTAGGCTTGATTAAGCAATGCTTACATCAAGTAACATCCCAACTAGCATGTAGAAGGGAGCTCCAAGGGGTTGTACAAAATACAAGGTTTCTATACGGGGAAGTGTATGCCAAGGGGGAAGGGAATGGTAAGGATGTTTATTATGCAGATTACCTCTTTTTTCTATGGGGGATGGGGAAAGCCCATGTGGAAAATTATGTCATTGGTGTTGACCGGAAAATTCCAGACTGGTTGATTAAGATTATGCTTCTCTGAGAGGTTGAAACGGCAATTAGATCAGTTATAAAATCTAGGTTTGGTATCATGGACTTTAGCAGAAATGATGCCATTTTGTGCCTGTTTTCTCTTTCACAACATAGGGAGCAATCTCTTGGCTGCCAAACAATTGCAGGTATGTAGGAAGCCGGTATGTTTGTTCTAATACATTGAAAACAAAACAATGTAACAATAGAATAACTGGCTGAGTAATTATAACAAAGGAAACTAGATCTGCTTGTTGTTATAATGGGCTGTTCCATTAGATCAATGTATAATGGGCTGTTCCATTAGATTCATCAGATATGGTAGGTACTATATCTACAGGTTGGTCAGTATCTATGGTGTTCAGATACACTTACACTGGGAGAAGCAAAGGTGTTATAGAAGACCAAAGAAAAACCAAGCAATGCTTAGAGAAATGGGGTTACACAGCTATATTATACTGGCGGACTCAGAGGAGATGCCTCTCAAATTCTGAGCAAAGCAATCTGGTGGAAGCTTTTCCTTTATATCTTTTTGGCTTCTTTGTCCCACAAATATGGATGGTATTTCCGGACCTTTTGGGGGCCTTTCAAAAAGCTCCACCACTAAAGACCTGGTCTGATGCCACCACTGACAGCCCTCTCCGGGGGTTGTGTATTGTTTTATGATTTATGGCCTCTGTAACATGTGAGCAAACATGCAACAAATCTTGCTAGCCCAGACTGCAGGAAAAGGGGCAATAGGTTATATTTTCCCATCTGGGTTACATTGTTCTGCTTGAGGAAAGTTTCCTTAGAGGGAAGCAGATATTATAGAAAGAATTAGCCTTTAGCCTTCTCAAAGGGAGCATGGGAAGAGGCAATCATTTACCTTAGTGTCTCTCCTCCTAATTAGAGACATGAGACAAATTCTTATGAAATACTCTGTATCTTCATTTTGTCATGCAATTTTATGGGGTTGTTATTATTCCCATTTTATACAAAACAGCTCTGAGTTTTAGAGAGTTGAACTGAGTAAAGATGTAAGTAAAGGAAAATGGATTTCAAAGCAGGAGTACAAGACTCTGTACTTGAGATGTAACACAGCTGTTAAAGCCACCTGGGGTTGAATGCTCAGCACTGCTACCTGCCATGAGAAGGATGGGGAGGGAACACTCCACATAAAAAGGAGATACTGTCTTCCTCATTGTGCTCTGTAGTGTTACCCCTAATGGCAAGCTGGAATTTCCAGGTTCTTATCCAATGACGTGTGAAGAATAAAATTCGCGGACAAAGGGATTTTAAGCAAAAGTGTAGAAATTTATTGCAAGTGTATACAAACTCCTGAGTTGGGAGGGGATCTCAGGTGGCTAACACCCCCCCCCCCCACCACCACCACCAGTGAGTCTCTTTGTCTAAGGGCTAATAAATGCTGGCAGCTTCTTTGTCTATACATGCTACTTTCTAATTGGACCCTTCCTCATTGTATATTCCCTCATATTTTTTCCTAATTGGCCAATTTCCCCCTTTCCTGTCTAGGATCTGTTTTAAAGTTTCAAAGCTACCCAGTGCTTCCCCTGTGTTCTCCCCATTCTTTTGTAACATTCTGCTGCCCTCTGTGCTTCTAAGATAGACATTCCAGCGGTTGGGAGCTCCATCCCCATCCTTCACAGGCATTCCTTTCCCTGTGGACCCTACCCTAACTGCCTTTCTTATCTCTAAGTCCTCTCAGTAGGAGGGTTTCTTTCATACTCCTGGCAAGAGTGGAAAATGTGTTCAGCACTCTGAAAGTAGAATATCCAAGTCTGAGGAGGGCTGTCACAGTGGAGAGATTTAAGAAGCAGGGCCTGAAGCTAAGTTAGAGCTATTGTTACTGAACTGAGCAATGTCAGGCCAAGTGGGAGATAGTAAAACAGCAAAGATAGAAGACAAAACCATAAGCATGAGTTACTAGTAGAGGGAGCAAGACACAAAAACTGAGGCAGGGTAGAAACAAAAGAGATCTCAAGAGAAAAAGCAACAGTTTGAACATATGGAGTGGTACCAAATGGTATCAATTTAGAGATGATTTATTTTGCTACAAGGTTCTGGGAACTTTTACTTGCATTCCATTCTATTTCCACTTGGCAAACAAAGGCTCACTTCTCACCAGTAAAATGTTGATAAACATTTCTTGTGTAGACTTAACATTTAAGAAAATAAAATAACATGTTCTAAGACAATTTACTTAACATTGTAAGAGAGAGAAAGAGTGCATGAAACGTAAGATAATTCTAAATAGATTCCAAGTGGCATAAGTAATTGAAAATATTTAACAGTAAAATTTACAGATGAAAACAATTTTGGTACTTCCCCAGACACTGCCACTCTCCCTTACCCCCCCCCCCCGACCCCCCCCTCCCCACCCACACACACAAGTGGCATTTATTTGTCATTTTAATTTTTAACCTCAAATAGATAGTCTGTACTCACATAATTGCAGGAGATTCTGTGCAATTATTGACTGATTCAAACCCTGGGCCTCATCAGCTAGTATTCCTCTTGAGTACTCTTCATGATCTGAATGGCTATCTTTGTTTCCTGTTGAGAGGAATCAGGATTATCTCCAGCATATCTGGATTATCTATTGTCTTAAGAACTACTTAATACCAGTCTGTTATAATAACACCTAAGAAAACTTAATTAACCTAATCATGCTCAACATATTGAGCCATTTCCCTCATTCTTGGGACCACTGTCATGATTTGGTTCATGCACCTTTCTGTTATTCTGCTTTTCTTTTCTTTTTTGTAGGAACCCTGCTTTCTTAACAAGACTGATTGCTTCTGAGCAAAAAAAAGAATAGAGAACTGTTTACTCTTTTTGGAGCAATGCATCTCTCCACGTATACCCGTACAAGTATGTCTCAGGAATTTATTTTGCTTTTACTATTGATTATTTTAATAATTAAAATTTTATACTGATTAACTGAATTTCAGATCTTATTTGTTGTAATGGAGATTATTCTTTATCATCTCAATAATAAAATTACATGTCAATAACTCTAAAGCTAGATGCATGGAGTATAGATTAAAGACTGAGTCATATTCCTTGTGAAATTTTCTTTTTCTAATTATAGCATGATCCCTTTTCCCTAACAATGATGTTTGCCTTGAATTCTATTTTGTCTGATAGTAATATTATAACACTAATTACATTTTAATATTTTAATAACTTAAATCAGTACTTTATTCAGATTTTCCTTATTCTTATGTCCTTTTTCTGTTCCAGGATCTAATCCAGAATAAACTTTTCATTTACTTGTCATGTCTCCCTGGTCTCCTCTTGGCTGTGTCAGTTTCTCAGACTTTCCTTGTTTGTAAGACCTTGAGAGTTTTGAGGTGTACTGGTCAGATGTTTTGTAGACTGTTACCCCATTGGCAACTGTCTGCTGTTTTTCTTATGATTAGACTGTGGTTATGGGCTACTGGAAGGAAGATCACAGAGGAAAAGTGCCATTCCTATCACATCACATTAAGAGTACATGATACCAGCGTGACTCATTTCCATTCATCAAGTGGCTGAGATAGTATTCACTGAATTTCTCCCCTGTAAAGTGGCCTTCTCTTTTCAGTACCATAGTCTGGAAGGAAGTCTCTATGTACAGCCCACATTTATAAAGCGAATAATTATGTTCATGGAGTCTAAAATGTCTACTTAAACACTTTCTGAATTTGTTGAGCTTTGAACCAATCAATGAATATCACTATTAGTAATCTACTTAGCCAACTTACACATCTCTCTGTATTTAGCATTCCTGGTGTGTCCTGGTTTAGCTGATCTGTGTGGTTTAGTCTCAATCACGCCCCTTATGGTAAAATACATCAATTTGACACAACAATTTTCCTTTGAAAATTGACACAGCTCCTCATAATGATTGATAAGCAAATGATGCAGATTTAATGTGTTACCAGGTATTTGTGGTACCAGGAAAAAAAATATAATGGTTTATTTTACATCTTTATGAACTGGTTTTTGGATGGCTGTTTTTGTTGTACACATATTTGTGCTTGGTATAGATACTGTTGGTGTTCTAAGACAACTTGAACGTGACGAGTATTTTATTTCCTCTAGCCTGTTGAGGAGCAGTTTGAGTATCTGTGTCTCTGTCCTAGGAAAAACAATTTTGGGGGCAGGGATTAAAAACATTTAACCTTGTTGATACTAACATAATCTTAGGAAGGTCTTTTAAATACCCAAACTTTCAACTATTGACTAGAACTTGGAATTGAATAACACCATGGATAAAGAAAAGACATTTAAAAATTCTGTCAGTGTTTTTACCACAAAATAGCAATTCCTAAGTTTATATCTTAGCTGTAAAATTTATAGTTAGATCGCTCATTACCCCAGGGCCCAGTTTAGGTGTGAATTTAATTTTCTGGGAAATATCTTAAGTAAAAATTGTAAGTTATAATAACACACAGGATATATATTTTCCAGTTTACAATGTTTAAATTAATAACAGAGGCATTATAATATTTCATTTTAGAAAATAAAGGATGGCATTCCTGCCACTTATCGATAAAAAATATTTTAAAGGTAATAGCACTTCTGATCATATTGCAAATTGCTAATGAAAGTGCTAAAATTATTGACAAATTGTTGTATTCTGATAACTTCTTATTACTTTACAGAAACTATCCAAAGAAGCTGAATTAATGCAGCAGTCAGGATTTTAAAAAAATGACAGAGAAAATATACAACTTATTTATCTTGTTTAAAATAAACTACTCATTGAATATTAAAATTAAAGTGACTTTAGAGATAATCCTGCTCAATTCCATAATTTTTGGATGAGGAATCTGAAGCTTCAATACATATTGTAATGTCTTTGTGACAGGGGGACCAATTGGTAAGAAATTATTTTCAATTTGTCATTCTAGTTTTCTTTCAATGCTATCATTAAGTGTCCAATAGTACTTTCTACATCCTATTTATTTGCATTTTCAGGATTGCTAATCATATTGAGAATCTTTTCCAATACTCATTTGCAAATTATATGTATCTCTTTGAAAATATTTGTTGAAATATAAAGCTTATTTTTGTTGCAGTTTTTTAATTCTCAAATTAGAAATGTAATTTTAAATCATGATGTAGATACAAGCCCTTTGTCATATATATATATATATATATATATATATATATATATATATAAAACAATTACATATGTAATTTTATTTTGATGCTTTTCCTTTTTTATTTTCTTAATACTCCTTTTGAAAGGCAGACTTTTAATTTTTTATGAAGTCTAACTTAGCTTTTAAAATTATGATTAACCAAAGTCCATTGTCAATGTAGACTTTCTTAGTTCTTATCTATTGTCTTTTCTCTATTTCAGGATCCCATCCAATATCCCATACTACATTTATTTTTCATGTCTTTTAGCAGTGGCAATTTTTTTCTGACGTTCTTTTGTTTTCATAATTTTGACAGTTTTGAGGAATACTGGTCAAATGGGTTTTTTAAAAAAATATATTTTATTGTTTTTTTTTTACAGAGAGGAAGGGAGAGGAATAGAGAGTTAGAAACATCGATGAGAGAGAAACATCGAGAAGCTGCCTCCTGCACACCACCTACTGGGGATGTGCCCACAACCAAGGTGCATGTCCTTGACCAGAATCGAACCTGTGACCCTTCTCAGTCCACAGGCTGATGCTCTAGCCACTGAGCAAAACCACTTAGGGCTGGTCAAGTATTTGTACTATAAACACACTACTAAAATATTTTGTGTGCTGCCAGCATGCTCAGTGTGAGCATTGACCTGTGAACCAGAGTCACTGTCAATTCCTGGTCAGGCA